>NW_027194004.1:0-46120 GCF_032444005.1 Ranitomeya imitator
ATATATATATATATAATATATATAATATATATATAAGTCTATGTATATATATATATATATATACTATATATATATATATATATTATATATATATATATATATATAGTATATATATATATATATATATATATGTCTATATGTCTATATATATATATATATATATATATATGTATATATATATATGTCTATATATATATTCATATATATATATTATGCTATATATCTATATATATGTCTATATCTATATATGTCTATATATATAGTATAATGTCTATATATATATATATATATATATGTCTATATATATATATATGTCTATATATATATGTCTATATATATATATATATATGTATATATATATATATATATGTCTATATATATATATATGTCTATATATATATATATATATATATATATATGTCTATATATATATATATATATATATATATGTCTAATATATATATATGTCTATATATATATATATGTCTATATATATATATATATATATATATATATATATATATATATATATATATATATATATATATATATATATAGATATATATATATATGTCTATATATATATATATATGTCTATATATATATATATGTATATACATGTATATATATATATGTATATACATGTATGTATATATATATATATGTATATGTCTATATATATATATATATATATATATATGTCTATATATATATATATATATATATATGTATATATATGTCTATATATATATATACACACATGTCTATATATATATATATATATATACATATATATGTCTATATATATATATATATATGTCTATATCGGGAGTCTAGAATCCATATATACTTTATTTATTCAAATGTAAGAATAATACAATTAATAAATAATAGTAAGAAAGAACAAAAATAATAGGCAGTATATGGAGAAAACACCAAACAAAAGTTCAAAATTGGTGTGAAAATGTCACTGAACCACTTCACAACTAAATATATATAGTTTTGGTAAATGGTATTATCATTTTTTTTACGAAATTCGGCAGGAGCTTGAAGAGCAACGTCACTGGGCCCGCCTCCACGCAGTAGAAACTTGCTGTGAGGTAAAAATTCAAAAATCACACCAAAATGGCGGGCAGAGTGTGTCACAGTACGGCACGTTTCTGATTGGTCGCTCGCAGCAGGCGGCAACCAATCAGACACTGGACACTGTTGACGTCACTTATCTCCGGACATTAGCTCCGGACATTAGCTCCGGACAGGAAGTTGGCACAAATTGCAGGAAGTAGTATTCTAGGCAATTATATATTAGATATGTCTATATATATATATGTCTATATATATATATATGTCTATATATATACAGTGGGGCAAAAAAGTATTTAGTCAGTCAGCAATAGTGCAAGTTCCACCACTTAAAAAGATGAGAGGCGTCTGTAATTTACATCATAGGTAGACCTCAACTATGGGAGACAAACTGAGGAAAAAAAATCCAGAAAATCACATTGTCTGTTTTTTTATCATTTTTTTTGCATATTATGGTGGAAAATAAGTATTTGGTCAGAAACAAACAATCAAGATTTCTGGCTCTCACAGACCTGTAACTTCTTCTTTAAGAGTCTGCTCTTTCCTCCACTCATTACCTGTAGTAATGGCACTTGTTTAAACTTGTTATCAGTATAAAAAGACACCTGTGCACACCCTCAAACAGTCTGACTCCAAACTCCACTATGGTGAAGACCAAAGAGCTGTCAAAGGACACCAGAAACAAAATTGTAGCCCTGCACCAGGCTGGGAAGACTGAATCTGCAATAGCCAACCAGCTTGGAGTGAAGAAATAAACAGTGGGAGCAATAATTAGAAAATGGAAGACATACAAGACCACTGATAAGCTCCCTCGATCTGGGGCTCCACGCAAAATCCCACCCCGTGGGGTCAGAATGATCACAAGAACGGTGAGCAAAAATCCCAGAACCACGCGGGGGGACCTAGTGAATGAACTACAGAGAGCTGGGACCAATGTAACAAGGCCTACCATAAGTAACACACTACGCCACCATGGACTCAGATCCTGCAGTGCCAGACGTGTCCCACTGCTTAAGCCAGTACATGTCCGGGCCCGTCTGAAGTTTGCTAGAGAGCATTTGGATGATCCAGAGGAGTTTTGGGAGAATGTCCTATGATCTGATGAAACCAAACTGGAACTGTTTGGTAGAAACACAACTTGTCGTGTTTAGAGGAAAAAGAATACTGAGTTGCATCCATCAAACACCATACCTACTGTAAAGCATGGTGGTGGAAACATCATGCTTTGGGGCTGTTTCTCTGCAAAGGGGCCAGGACGACTGATCCGGGTACATGAAAGAATGAATGGGGCCATGCATCGTGAGATTTTGAGTGCAAACCTCCTTCCATCAGCAAGGGCATTGAAGATGAAACGTGGCTGGGTCTTTCAACATGACAATGATCCAAAGCACACCGCCAAGGCAACGAAGGAGTGGCTTCGTAAGAAGCATTTCAAGGTCCTGGAGTGGCCTAGCCAGTCTCCAGATCTCAACCCTATAGAAAACCTTTGGAGGGAGTTGAAAGTCCGTGTTGCCAAGCGAAAAGCCAAAAACATCACTGCTCTAGAGGAGATCTCCATGGAGGAATGGGACAACATACCAACAACAGTGTGTGGCAACCTTGTGAAGACTTACAGAAAACGTTTGACCTCTGTCATTGCCAACAAAGGATATATTACAAAGTATAGAGATGAAATTTTGTTTCTGACCAAATACTTATTTTCCACCATAATATGCAAATAAAATGTTAAAAAAACAGACAATGTGATTTTCTGGATTTTTTTTCTCAGTTTGTCTCCCATAGTTGAGGTCTACCTATGATGTAAATTACAGACGCCTCTCATCTTTTTAAGTGGTGGAACTTGCACTATTGCTGACTGACTAAATACTTTTTTGCCCCACTGTATATGTCATATATATATATATATATATATATATATATATATATATATATATATATATATATATATATATATATGTCTATATATATATATATATATATATATATATATATATATATATATATATATATATATATATATATATATATATATATATATATATATGTCTATATATATATATATATATTATTATTATTATTTATTATTATAGCGCCATTTATTCCATGGCGCTTTACATGTGAGGAGGTGTATGCATAATTTATACAAGTACAATAATCTTTAACAATACAAGTCACAACTGGTACAGGAGGAGAGAGGACCCTGCCCGCGAGGGCTCACAATCTACAAGGTATATATATGTCTATATATATATATATATATATATATATATATGTCTATATACGTATATATATGTATGTCTATATATATATATATATATATATATATATGTATGTCTATATATATATATATATGTATGTCTATATATATATATGTCTATATATATATATATATGTATGTCTATATATATATGTCTATATATATATATATGTATGTCTATATATATATGTCTATATATATATATATGTATGTCTATATATATATGTCTATATATATATATATGTCTATATATATATATGTCTATATATATGTCTATATATATATATGTCTATATATGTCTATATATATATATATGTCTATATATATATATATATATGTCTATATATATATATATATATATATATATATATATGTCTATATATATATATATATATATATATGTCTATATATATATATACAGTGGGGCAAAAAAGTATTTAGTCAGTCAGCAATAGTGCAAGTTCCACCACGTAAAAAGATGAGAGGCGTCTGTAATTTACATCATAGGTAGACCTCAACTATGGGAGACAAACTGAGAAAAAAAAATCCAGAAAATCACATTGTCTGTTTTTTTATCATTTTATTTGCATAATATGGTGGAAAATAAGTATTTGGTCAGAAACAAAATTTCATCTCAATACTTTGTAATATATCCTTTGTTGGCAATGACAGAGGTCAAACGTTTTCTGTAAGTCTTCACAAGGTTGCCACACACTGTTGTTGGTATGTTGGCCCATTCCTCCATGCAGATCTCCACTAGAGCAGTGATGTTTTTGGCTTTTCGCTTGGCAACACGGACTTTCATCTCCCTCCAAAAGTTTTCTATAGGGTTGAGATCTGGAGACTGGCTAGGCCACTCCAGGACCTTGAAATGCTTCTTACGAAGCCACTCCTTCGTTGCCCTGGCGGTGTGCTTTGGATCATTGTCATGTTGAAAGACCCAGCCACGTTTCATCTTCAATGCCCTTGCTGATGGAAGGAGGTTTGCACTCAAAATCTCACGATACATGGCCCCATTCATTCTTTCATGTACCCGGATCAGTCGTCCTGGCCCCTTTGCAGAGAAACAGCCCCAAAGCATGATATTTCCACCACCATGCTTTACAGTAGGTATGGTGTTTGATGGATGCAACTCAGTATTCTTTTTCCTCCAAACACGACAAGTTGTGTTTCTACCAAACAGTTCCAGTTTGGTTTCATCAGACCATAGGACATTCTCCCAAAACTCCTCTGGATCATCTAAATGCTCTCTAGCAAACTTCAGACGGGCCCGGACATGTACTGGCTTAAGCAGTGGGACACGTCTGGCACTGCAGGATCTGAGTCCATGGTGGCGTAGTGTGTTACTTATGGTAGGCCTTGTTACATTGGTCCCAGCTCTCTGCAGTTCATTCACTAGGTCCCCCCGCGTGGTTCTGGGATTTTTGCTCACCGTTCTTGTGATCATTCTGACCCCACGGGGTGGGATTTTGCGTGGAGCCCCAGATCGAGGGAGCTTATCAGTGGTCTTGTATGTCTTCCATTTTCTAATTATTGCTCCCACTGTTGATTTCTTCACTCCAAGCTGGTTGGCTATTGCAGAATCAGTCTTCCCAGCCTGGTGCAGGGCTACAATTTTGTTTCTGGTGTCCTTTGACAGCTCTTTGGTCTTCACCATAGTGGAGTTTGGAGTCAGACTGTTTGAGGGTGTGCACAGGTGTCTTTTTATACTGATAACAAGTTTAAACAGGTGCCATTACTACAGGTAATGAGTGGAGGAAAGAGGAGACTCTTAAAGAAGAAGTTACAGGTCTGTGAGAGCCAGAAATCTTGATTGTTTGTTTCTGACCAAATACTTATTTTCCAACATAATATGCAAATAAAATGATAAAAAAACAGACAATGTGATTTTCTGGATTTTTTTTTCTCAGTTTGTTTCCCATAGTTGAGGTCTACCTATGATGTAAATTACAGACGCCTCTCATCTTTTTAAGTGGTGGAACTTGCACTATTGCTGACTGACTAAATACTTTTTTGCCCCACTGTATATATGTCTATATATATATATATGTCTATATATATATATATATATATATATATATATATATATATATATATATATATATATATATATATATATATGTCTATATATATATATATATATATATATATATAATAATATAATAATAATAATTTTTATTTATACCTATATATATATACCGTATATACTCGAGTATAAGCCGACCCGAGTATAAGCCGACCCCCCTAATTTTGCCACAAAAAACTGGGAAAACTTATTGACTCGAGTATAAGCCTAGGGTGGAAATGCAGCATTTACCGGTGAATTTCAAAAATAAAAATAGATCATTATTTCCCCATAGCTGTGCCATATAGTGCTCTACACCGTTCATATTTCCCCATAGGTGTGAACCATATAGTGCTCTGCACCGTTCATTGTGCCCCCTAGCTGTGCCATATACGGTGCTCTGCACCGTTCATTGTGCCCCATAGCTGTGCCCCATATACAGTGCTCTGCACCGTTCATTGTGCCCCATAGATGTGCCATATACGGTGCTCTGCACCGTTCACTGTGCCCCATAGATGTGCCATATACGGTGCTCTGCACCGTTCACTGTGCCCCATAGATGTGCCATATACGGTGCTCTGCACCGTTCACGGTGCCCCATAGCTGTGCCATATACGGTGCTCTGCACCGTTCACTGTGCCCCATAGCTGTGCTGTGCCATATACGGTGCTCTGCACCGTTCACTGTGCCCCATAGCTGTGCCATATACGGTGCTCTGCACCGTTCACTGTGCCCCATAGCTGTGCTGTGCCATATACGGTGCTCTGCACCGTTCACTGTGCCCCATACATAGCTGTGCTGTGCCATATACGGTGCTCTGCACCGTTCACTGTGCCCCATAGCTGTGCTGTGCCATATACGGTGCTCTGCACCGTTCACTGTGCCCCATAGCTGTGCTGTGCCATATACGGTGCTCTGCACCGTTCACTGTGCCCCATACATAGCTGTGCTGTGCCATATACGGTGCTCTGCACCGTTCACTGTGCCCCATAGCTGTGCTGTGCCATATACGGTGCTCTGCACCGTTCACTGTGCCCCATACATAGCTGTGCTGTGCCATATACGGTGCTCTGCACCGTTCACTGTGCCCCATACATAGCTGTGCCGTGCCATATACGGTGCTCTGCACCGTTCACTGTGCCCCATAGCTGTGCTGTGCCATATACGGTGCTCTGCACCGTTCACTGTGCCCCATAGCTGTGCTGTGCCATATACGGTGCTCTGCACCGTTCACTGTGCCCCATAGATGTTCCACATAAATTTGTGCCGCCGCAATAAAGAAAAAAAAACACATACTCACCTCCCTTGATTGCAGCTCCCGGCGTCTCGTTCCGGCGCCTCCATCTTCCCGGCGTCTCTGCTCTGACTGATCAGGCAGAGGGCGCCGCGCACACTATATGCGTCATCGCGCCCTCTGCCTGAACAGTCAGAGAGCAGAGACGCCGGGAAGATGGAGGCGCCGGCCGGGAAGATGGAGCGACGCCCGGCGGCTGGAACGAGGACAGGTAAATATGCTATACTTACCTAGTCCTGGCGATCCTCGCGCTGTCCCCTCCTGTCTTCGGTGCCGCAGCTTCTTTCTCTATCAGCGGTCACCGGCACCGCTGATTAGAGGAATGAATAGGCGGCTCCGCCCCTATGGGAGGTGGAGCCGCTTATTCATTTCTGTAATGAGCGGTCCCACGTGACCGCTGAAGAGAGGAAGAAGCTGCAGCGCCGAAGCCCGTGGGACGGCAGGGACAGCGCGAGGATCGCTGGGACTAGGTAAGTATACCTCAGCGCCCTCAGCCCCTCACCTGCCGACCCCACCGCTACCGTGACTCGAGTATAAGCCGAGGGGGGCACTTTCAGCCCAAAAATTTGGGCTGAAAATCTCGGCTTATACTCGAGTATATACGGTATATATGTCTATATATATATATATATGTCTATATATATATATATATATGTCTATATATGTCTATATATATATATATATATATATGTCTATATATATATATCTATATATATGTCTATATATATATGTCTATATGTATATGTCACCTCCCCCACAGCTCCTACCCAACATCCCCACAATCCCTATCCCTATTGCCTCTATACACTTGCTTTGGCAAAACTGATGTGTATTTGGTCCTGCCAATAAAGCTTCTTTGAATCTTTGAATCTATATATATGTCTATATATATATATGTCTATATATATATATATATATATACATATATATATATATATATATATATATATATATATGTCTATATAGCTCCTGAATTTCCATCACTTTATACCTTGTAATGAGTCAACTGTAAGACAAAACCTGGAAAAACTCAACTCCGTGGAACATAAAAGTGATCTGGACTGAACTGGACTTTACATTTTATGAAAAAAGGAAGAATTGGAGGATTTAAAGGACAAAACAAGAATCTCCTGGAGGATACAGACTGGAAGCAGCCGACATCATATATCTGACATCCTTATACCTGGACCTATAGAAGGTAGGAGAATTCTTTAACTACAACACAACCTATAGACTTGCTACAAATTAATCTTCTTAGAGACAAGGATTATAATTAACATATAACTACAAAATGGAAAACACAAATTTAGTACATGTAAATGAACAAAGCCCAGAGCCAGAGACACAGGAATGCTGGGGGCCAGATCAGGAGATAACACAGGGGGACAATAAATCCAAGATGGACTACGTTAGAAAGAATCCAGAGACTCTCTATGCAGATTTCACAAAGAAAGAACCAAAAAGAAAAACCAATGTATTATTCTATACAGACCAACCCTCAGCCTGGCACACTGCGCTGTGCAAACGATATAAACGTGTATCTAAATCCAACGCTAAAGGTGTCCAGCAGATTAAAATTACCAGCCAAGCAGATGAGGACACCAATGCGCTCACCATACTCCTATACAAAAATGGCACAGTCACGGCGCAGGGGAATGAGGAGATTCTGCAGCAATTTGAAAATTGCTTCTCTGATATCAAAGAGCAGGCACAAACCTATAAAGGACTACAAGCCCCAGCAGCTACCTCTAATGCTCACATAGGGATTCCCAGACAGAGCTGCCTAACCCTGGACACTTCACACCTCTCGCCCGATAACATCAGAGACTTCTTATCTCAACTAGAAAGAGACTTGGCCCAACTGAAATTTGAATGTGAAAGAAACTCACAAAGCAATGCAAATTACCAAGCAGCAAATGACACAGCCACACAGAAAATAAGGGAGGAAATATGTGAAATGAAATGTAAATACAAGGCAGCACTACAGGAAATGGGGGAGCTGAAAAAAGTCAATGATCAACTCCGAAAGGAGATTAGAGAATTAAAAGCCCATAGCCCTGGTCATCTGAACCAGCAGGGGGCAACGAAAACAAGCCAGAGAGCAGACAATATGGCCAGCACTGAACAGAATGTAGAGACACCAAACAGCATTAAAATAATAACCAACAATATGATGGAAGAGAGAAAAGAACCAGCCACCAGCAAAGCCAGCACCACAGACCCCCATCAGCAGCACCGTAGCCCACCCAAGACATCACAAAGTCCTGATACTGTCCTAATAATGGACTCAAATCCTGAAACCAGAGAGATGGAAGAGAGAACAGAACCAGCCACCAGCAAAGCCAGCACCACAGACCCTCGTCAGCAGCACCGTAGCCCACCCAAGACATCACAAAGTCCTGATATTGTCCTAATAATGGACTCAAATGGGAAGTACCTAAATACACAGCGGCTATTCCCAGGAAAACAGGTCCGTACAATCCGCTGTGCAAGTATTGAACAGGTGACAGAGGTCATCAGTAGACCACGGTTTACCAACCCAAAGCACATTATTATACACACGGGTACAAACAATCGGCCAGACCAGCAGATCGCAGAACAACTGATCAACCTGGCAAAGATGGCAAACCTAAAATTCCCGGACAGTAAAATCATTCTGTCATCGCTGCTTCCAAGAAAGGACATACCCAGGCAAACCACCCAAGCCATCAATGCAGAACTGACTGAAAAGATCAAGACTGTGCCAAACGTGACCCTGGCACAACACCTCTCCATAAACAACAGTCACCTGCACGATGATAAACACCTCAACAAACAAGGGGTCAGCCTCCTGGCCAAAGAGCTGAAGGACATCGTACTAAACAGAGACCCCGGGCCTGGATTCAACAGTGGCCATAATCACACTGAAAGACCCCCGAGAACGATAAAGCAGAAAACCCCAATGCTACCTCCTGAAGCTGGAAACAAAGCTCTTCACCCAGTGTCAGACCATCGGAGGTGGAGACCTCCACCGAGGAGACCACCAAGCCCACACAGATACATGCAGAGCAGAGATAGGGATGAGATAATAAACCTGCTCAATGCACTGCGCAGAATAATAATGTGACTGGATGGAACCAAGCACCGCTATAAAACTGTCAGAAATCCAGTTTGTCCCACACAGCCATACTCATTACAAGGTATATACACACAAACCACACAGAAGAATGTCTTCACTTACAATCAGCAGCTGGAATATCCAGGGTCTCAACGCCTCAACCTTTGGATCTAAAACAAAGGACCCTGATTTTATACAAAGTATGAAAAATATAGCCATTCAGATCCTCCTGGAAACATGGACCAGAGCCGAAAACGAATCCCTGGTGCCTATTGGATACAAGGAATTCTTGGTCCATGCCCAGAAAAATAAAAACATCAAACAGGGCCGGGGCTCAGGAGGAGTAGCGATCTGGTATAAAGAGGAGCTCCACCAGTACATCAAACCGGTGAAGAAAGGAGACAGCCACATATGGATCAGAATCAGCAGCTCCATCCTCACCTGTCAGTCTGATGTCCACCTCTGTGCCACCTATATACCACCGCCAGAGTCCCCCTACTTCAATCCAGACTGCTTCGAGATCTTACAAAGAGAAGCCGCCCATTATCAGGCCCTGGGCAAAGTTCTCATCTTTGGAGACCTCAATGCAAGAACAGGGAGAGAGAGAGACTTCCTGACCACGAATGGAAACATCTACATACTTGGAGCAGAGAATGACGGCCAAGACCCTGTACACACTGAGAGAAACAGCTATGACAGTACAGTCAACAAAAGTGGCAGAAAGCTCCTGAACGTATGTAAAAGTTTAGGACTTCATATCCTCAATGGACGAAGCAAGGGTGACTCCTTAGGAAGGTATACACTAAACTCCCATGTAGGGAGGAGTGTAGTTGATTACGCCATTACAGACCTGAACCTGGCAGATGTCAGCGCCTTCATAGTCACCCCACAAACGCACCTGTCAGACCACAGCCAACTTCTTCTGTACATGAAATCTACAGAGAAACCATCCACTCAGAAGCCACAGCAGAGCGGCCTCTTCACCCGGCCTCCATCCTATAAATGGTCCAAAATGTCGGCACTAAGATATAAAGAAGCTTCCAGCAGACCTGAAATACAGCGGATGCTCCACCACTTCTACAACCTTGAGTACATGCCAAACCCAGAGGGAGTGAACCAAGCAGCAAAGGACCTCAACAATATATTCTACGCAATGGCCAGACTGTCCGACCTTAAAAAAGTCGACTACAAGAGACCAAAAGAAACACAGGTCAATGGCTGGTTTGACAGAGAATGTAAAGCTGTACGGAAGACCCTGAGAACAGCCTCCAACAAGAAACACAGAGACCCCAACCACCTGGGTCTGAGGGAAGCCTATGACTCCATACAAAAGCAGTACAAAACCATCCTCAGGAGGAAGAAGCAGAGTTACATCTCTACCAAGCTCAATCAACTCCAAGACGCCCTCCAAGACAACTCCTTCTGGGAACTATGGAACCACATGGGCACCAAAGACAAGAAAAACAACAACCATATCCAAAATGGCAACCTCTGGCTCCAATACTTCAGAGACCTCTATAAAGACATTCCAAAGGAAGGACTAAGCCAAGAACAGGAAAACATAATGGCGAAACTAAAAGCAATGGAGGAAAAAATCAAAAACTTCCAAAACCCGGTGGATACACCTATAACACTACAGGAAGTAACCGAGAGACTCTCCTCCATAAGATGTAGAAAAGCCTGCGGCCTGGATGGAATCCTACCAGAAATGCTGAAGTACAGCCCATCAGAAATACAGGCTGCAATGGTTAAACTCTTCAATATTGTACTGAGTGCCGGCTACTTCCCTCGTACCTGGAACCAAGGCCTCATCACACCCATCCACAAGAGTGGGGACAGGTATGACCCAGCCAACTACAGAGGCATATGCGTCAGCAGCAACCTGGGAAAACTGTTCAACAGTATCCTGAACAAGAGGATCCTCACCTTCCTCACCGAGCACAACGTCCTCAGCAAGAGCCAAGCAGGGTTCATGCCGAACCACCGCACCACTGACCACATCTATACTCTGCACAGCCTCATTCAGAGACACGTCTACAATACAAAGAATGGGAAGATATACGCCTGCTTTGTGGACTTTAAAAAGGCCTTTGATTCAGTGTGGCACCCGGGCTTATTCCTGAAACTGCTGGAGAGTGGAATAGGAGGAAAGACCTACGATGTCATCAAAAGCTCCTACACCGAGAACAGCTGCAGCGTGAGTGTGAGCGGCAAAAGAACGGCTTTTTTCCAGCAGAGCCGCGGAGTAAGACAAGGCTGCAGCCTAAGCCCAACGCTCTTCAACATCTACATCAACGAGCTGGCTACCGCCCTGGAATCCTCCTCAGCACCAGGACTCACCTTTCACGACGCCCAGGTGAAATTCCTGCTGTATGCAGATGACCTGCTGCTGCTGTCACCAACCGAGAAAGGCCTCCAGGACAACCTGAAAATCCTAGAGAAATTCAGCTCCACCTGGGCCCTACCGGTCAACCTAAAGAAAACCAACACCATGGTGTTCCAGAGGAGAAAGAGAAGATCAGACCAACACCCATCATTTATCCTCAACAACTGCGACCTCACAGGAACGGACAAATATACCTACCTAGGCCTAGAGATTCACCGGTCAGGGAACTTCAAACAAGCCATAGAGACCCTGAAAGACAAGGCCTGCAAAACCTTCTATGCCATCCGAAGGACACTCTACCATCTGAAGCCACCAGTGAGGGTCTGGCTAAAAATCTTCGACTCCATCATCGCCCCAATCCTCCTGTATGGCAGCGAAGTCTGGGGTCCTCACACCTACCCAGACTGGTCAAAGTGGGACTCCAGTCCAACAGAAATATTCCACCTGGAATTCTGCAAGCACCTTCTCCAGGTCCATCGGAGCACCTCCAACAGTGCTTGTCGGGCCGAGCTGGGCAGATTCCCTCTACACCTAACAGTTCTAAAGAGGGCGCTGTCATTCCGGGCTCACCTGCATAGGAGCAATCCAAGCTCCCATCACCATAAAGCCCTGATACATGAAGGTGAAACAGAAAAACCAGAACCCTCGGAACAGCCCAGCCAAACCTAACCGGAGCAGAACACCAATCACAACAACCTGACAAAAGCCAGAATTAGGAAGATGGCAGACGAAGGCCAGGAGAGGTATGTCAGTGACTGGAAGAATGATATCATCAGCTCACAGAAACTGACCATGTACCGGAGCCTACAGAGAGACTACAGACTGGCCCCATATTTGGAGAAACTCCCGGACCCCAGAGACCGCCAGATCCTGAGCCGATATAGACATATATATAGACATTATTTGGACAGTATTTGGAGCAGTGTAGCAGGAAGTGGGTTTCGTCCTCTATGGCCTCCTGGTCACAGTGTTGGCACAGTCTTTCCTTCCTGGGCTTGTAGCTCTGCCTGTGTCGGCCACATTCGATGGCCAGACTGTGGGCGCTGAGTCTATATCGGCTCAGGATCTGGCGGTCTCTGGGGTCCGGGAGTTTCTCCAGATATGGCGCCAGTCTGTAGTCTCTCTGTAGGCTCCGGTACATGGTCAGTTTCTGTGAGCTGATAATATCATTCTTCCAGTCACTGACATACCTCTCCTGGCCTTCATCTGCCATCTTCCTGATTCCGGCTTTTGTCAGGTTGTTGTGATTGGTGTTCTGGTCCGGTTGGGTTTGGCTGGGCTGTTCCGAGGGTTCTGGTTTTTCTGTTTCACCTTCATGTATCAGGGCTTTATGGTGATGGGAGCTTGGATTGCTCCTATGCAGGTGAGCCCGGAATGACAGCGCCCTCTTTAGAACTGTTAGGTGTAGAGGGAATCTGCCCAGCTCGGCCCGACAAGCACTGTTGGAGGTGCTCCGATGGACCTGGAGAAGGTGCTTGCAGAATTCCAGGTGGAATATTTCTGTTGGACTGGAGTCCCACTTTGACCAGTCTGGGTAGGTGTGAGGACCCCAGACTTCGCTGCCATACAGGAGGATTGGGGCGATGATGGAGTCGAAGATTTTTAGCCAGACCCTCACTGGTGGCTTCAGATGGTAGAGTGTCCTTCGGATGGCATAGAAGGTTTTGCAGGCCTTGTCTTTCAGGGTCTCTATGGCTTGTTTGAAGTTCCCTGACCGGTGAATCTCTAGGCCCAGGTAGGTATATTTGTCCGTTCCTGTGAGGTCGCAGTTGTTGAGGATAAATGATGGGTGTTGGTCTGATCTTCTCTTTCTCCTCTGGAACACCATGGTGTTGGTTTTCTTTAGGTTGACCGGTAGGGCCCAGGTGGAGCTGAATTTCTCTAGGATTTTCAGGTTGTCCTGGAGGCCTTTCTCGGTTGGTGACAGCAGCAGCAGGTCATCTGCATACAGCAGGAATTTCACCTGGGCGTCGTGGAGGGTGAGACCTGGTGCTGAGGAGGATTCCAGGGCGGTAGCCAGCTCGTTGATGTAGATGTTGAAGAGCGTTGGGCTTAGGCTGCAGCCTTGTCTTACTCCGCAGCTCTGCTGGAAAAAAGCCGTTCTTTTGCCGCTCACACTCACGCTGCAGCTGTTCTCGGTGTAGGAGCTTTTGATGACATCATAGGTCTTTCCTCCTATTCCACTCTCCAGCAGTTTCAGGAATAAGCCCGGGTGCCACACTGAATCAAAGGCCTTTTTAAAGTCCACAAAGCAGGCGTATATCTTCCCATTCTTTGTATTGTAGACGTGTCTCTGAATGAGGCTGTGCAGAGTATAGATGTGGTCAGTGGTGCGGTGGTTCAGCATGAACCCTGCTTGGCTCTTGCTGAGGACGTTGTGCTCGGTGAGGAAGGTGAGGATCCTCTTGTTCAGGATACTGTTGAACAGTTTTCCCAGGTTGCTGCTGACGCATATGCCTCTGTAGTTGGCTGGGTCATACCGGTCCCCACTCTTGTGGATGGGTGTGATGAGGCCTTGGTTCCAGGTACGAGGGAAGTAGCCGGCACTCAGTACAATATTGAAGAGTTTAACCATTGCAGCCTGTATTTCTGGTGGGCTGTACTTCAGCATTTCTGGTAGGATTCCATCCAGGCCGCCGGCTTTTCTACATCTTATGGAGGAGAGTCTCTCAGTTACTTCCTGTAGAGTTATAGGTGTATCCACCGGGTTTTGGAAGTTTTTGATTTTTTCCTCCATTGCTTTTAGTTTCGCCATTATGTTTTCCTGTTCTTGGCTTAGTCCTTCCTTTGGAATGTCTTTATAGAGGTCTCTGAAGTATTGGAGCCAGAGGTTGCCATTTTGGATATGGTTGTTGTTTTTCTTGTCTTTGGTGCCCATGTGGTTCCATAGTTCCCAGAAGGAGTTGTCTTGGAGGGCGTCTTGGAGTTGATTGAGCTTGGTAGAGATGTAACTCTGCTTCTTCCTCCTGAGGATGGTTTTGTACTGCTTTTGTATGGAGTCATAGGCTTCCCTCAGACCCAGGTGGTTGGGGTCTCTGTGTTTCTTGTTGGAGGCTGTTCTCAGGGTCTTCCGTACAGCTTTACATTCTCTGTCAAACCAGCCATTGACCTGTGTTTCTTTTGGTCTCTTGTAGTCGACTTTAAGGTCGGACAGTCTGGCCATTGCGTAGAATATATTGTTGAGGTCCTTTGCTGCTTGGTTCACTCCCTCTGGGTTTGGCATGTACTCAAGGTTGTAGAAGTGGTGGAGCATCCACTGTATTTCAGGTCTGCTGGAAGCTTCTTTATACTTTAGTGCCGACATTTTGGACCATTTATAGGATGGAGGCCGGGTGAAGAGGCCGCTCTGCTGTGGCTTCTGAGTGGATGGTTTCTCTGTAGATTTCATGTACAGAAGAAGTTGGCTGTGGTCTGACAGGTGCGTTTGTGGGGTGACTATGAAGGCGCTGACATCTGCCAGGTTCAGGTCTGTAATGGCGTAATCAACTACACTCCTCCCTACATGGGAGTTTAGTGTATACCTTCCGAAGGAGTCACCCTTGCTTCGTCCATTAAGGATATGAAGTCCTAAACTTTTACATACGTTCAGGAGCTTTCTGCCACTTTTGTTGACTGTACTGTCATAGCTGTTTCTCTCAGTGTGTACAGGGTCTTGGCCGTCATTCTCTGCTCCAAGTATGTAGATGTTTCCATCCGTGGTCAGGAAGTCTCTCTCTCTCCCTGTTCTTGCATTGAGGTCTCCAAAGATGAGAACTTTGCCCAGGGCCTGATAATGAGCGGCTTCTCTTTGTAAGATCTCGAAGCAGTGTGGATTGAAGTAGGGGGACTCTGGCGGTGGTATATAGGTGGCACAGAGGTGGACATCAGACTGACAGGTGAGGATGGAGCTGCTGATTCATATATCTATGTCTATATAGACATATATCTATGTCTATATATATATATATATATATATATATATACACATACATACATACATACATATGTCTATATATATATATATATGTCTATATATATATATGTCTATATATATATATGTATATATATATATATATATGTCTATATATATATATGTCTATATATATATATGTCTATATATATATATATATATATATATATATATATGTCTATATATATATATATATATATATGTCTATATATATATATGTCTATATGTATATGTCACCTCCCCCACAGCTCCTACCCAACATCCTCACAATCCCTATCCCTATTGCCTCTATACACTTGCTTTGGCAAAACTGATGTGTATTTGGTCCTGCCAATAAAGCTTCTTTGAATCTTTGAATCTTTGAATCTATATATCTAATATATAATTGCCTAGAATACTACTTCCTGCAATTTGTGCCAACTTCCTGTCCGGAGCTAATGTCCGGAGCTAATGTCCGGAGATAAGTGACGTCAACAGTGTCCAGTGTCTGATTGGTTGCCGCCTGCTGCGAGCGACCAATCAGAAACGTGCCGTACTGTGACACACTCCGCCCGCCATTTTGGTGTGATTTTTGAATTTTTACCTCACAGCAAGTTTCTACTGCGTGGAGGCGGGCCCAGTGACGTTGCTCTTCAAGCTCCTGCCGAATTTCGTCAAAAAAATGATAATACCATTTACCAAATCTTATTAGGTAGTGAAGTGGTTCAGTGACATTTTCACACCAATTTTGAACTTTTGTTTGGTGTTTTCTCCATACACTGCCTATTATTCACTGACTGTTATACTGAGAGACTGCCGTTTATTAACCTCTTCTTTGCCACATTGGGTATATTGCTCTATTATTTGCCACATAAGGACATTGTCCATTATTGCCCAGCAATTTCTCTGCAATATAAACTGCCTATTTATTAATATCTGCATTCCTGCAAAGAACTATTGCCTATTATTAACTGGCTATTTTCCTACTACCTGACACTGCCTCTTATTAACCTGTTGTTTGCCACCACCACGCTTAAAGCTGTTTAGCTTAGCCAACATGAGCTCTAATAGTAAGGATACTAATGACACAGAGCCCAAAGCTGCTGATGGCGCACGGAAGATTAGGTCTGATAGAAAGTATACTAATAATGCAGAGCAAAAAGACGCCGATGCCGCACGTAAGCGCAAACAGCGTGCTAACAAGAGTACAGAGGATAGATGCAAGCGCATGGACACTGTTAAGTATACTAATGACACAGAGTCCAAAGCTTATGATGGCGCACGTAAGATCAGGTCTGATATAAAGTATGGTAATGATGCAGAGCGAAAAGCCGCCGATGCCGGACGTAAGCGCAAACAGCGTGTTAACAAGAGTACAGAGGAGAGATGCAAGTGCCTGGATACTGTTAAGTATACTAATGACACAGAGCCCAAAGCTGCTGATGGCGCACGTAAGATCAGGTCTGATATAAAGTATGGTAATGATGCAGAGCGAAAAGCCGCCGATGCCGCACGTAAGCGCAAACAGCGTGCTAAGTCTGATGTCTTTCATCCCTCCCCTCATAAGCATGTTCATGGATCCTGTGTAACTGTACCTTAAATAACAAGAATTGTCAAGAGCTGGTGAGTGCAGCCATTTTTTGTTCTTTCTTACTATTATTTATTAATTGTATTATTTTTACATTTGAATAAATAAAGTATATATGGATTCTAGACTCCCGATTCTTTAGAATCGGGCTGCCATCTAGTATGTCTATATATATATATATATATATATATGTCTATATATATGTCTATATATATATATATATATATGTCTATATATATATATATATATATGTCTATATATGTCTATATATGTCTATATATATATATATGTCTATATATACAGTGGGGCAAAAAAGTATTTAGTCAGTCAGCAATAGTGCAAGTTCCACCATTTAAAAAGATGAGAGGCGTCTGTAATTAACATCATAGGTAGACCTCAACTATGGGAGACAAACTGAGAAAAAAAAATCCAGAAAATCACATTGTCTGTTTTTTTAACAATTTATTTGCATATTATGGTGGAAAATAAGTATTTGGTCAGAAACAAAATTTCATCTCAATACTTTGTAATATATCCTTTGTTGGCAATGACAGAGGTCAAATGTTTTCTGTACGTCTTCACAAGGTTGCCACACACTGTTGTTGGTATGTTGGCCCATTCCTCCATGCAGATCTCCTCTAGAGCAGTGATGTTTTTGGCTTTTCGCTTGGCAACACGGACTTTCAACTCCCTCCAAAGGTTTTCTATAGGGTTGAGATCTGGAGACTGGCTAGGCCACTCCAGGACCTTGAAATGCTTCTTACGAAGCCACTCCTTCGTTGCCCTGGCGGTGTGCTTTGGATCATTGTCATGTTGAAAGACCCAGCCACGTTTCATCTTCAATGCCCTTGCTGATGGAAGGAGGTTTGCACTCAAAATCTCACGATACATGGCCCCATTCATTCTTTCATGTACCCGGATCAGTCGTCCTGGCCCCTTTGCAGAGAAACAGCCCCAAAGCATGATGTTTCCACCACCATGCTTTACAGTAGGTATGGTGTTTGATGGATGCAACTCAGTATTCTTTTTCCTCCAAACACAACAAGTTGTGTTTCTACCAAACAGTTCCAGTTGGTTTCATCAGACCATAGGACATTCTCCCAAAACTCCTCTGGATCATCCAAATGCTCTCTAGCAAACTTCAGACGGGCCCGGACATGTACTGGCTTAAGCAATGGGACACGTGCAGGATCTGAGTCCATGGTGGCGTAGTGTGTTACTTATGGTAGGCCTTGTTACATTGGTCCCAGCTCTCTGCAGTTCATTCACTAGGTCCCGCCGCGTGGTTCTGGGATTTTTGCTCACCGTTCTTGTGATCATTCTGACCCCACGGGGTGGGATTTTGCGTGGAGCCCCAGATCGAGGGAGATTATCAGTGGTCTTGTATGTCTTCCATTTTCTAATTATTGCTCCCACTGTTGATTTCTTCACTCCAAGCTGGTTGGCTATTGCAGATTCAGTCTTCCCAGCCTGGTGCAGGGCTACAATTTTGTTTCTGGTGTCCTTTGACAGCTCTTTGGTCTTCACCATAGTGGAGTTTGGAGTCAGACTGTTTGAGGGTGTGCACAGGTGTCTTTTTATACTGATAACAAGTTTAAACAGGTGCCATTACTACAGGTAATGAGTGGAGGAAAGAGGAGACTCTTAAAGAAGAAGTTACATGTCTGTGAGAGCCAGAAATCTTGATTGTTTGTTTCTGACCAAATACTTATTTTCCACCATAATATGCAAATAAATTGTTAAAAAAACAGACAATGTGATTTTCTGGATTTTTTTTTCTCAGTTTGTCTCCCATAGTTGAGGTCTACCTATGATGTAAATTACAGACGCCTCTCATCTTTTTAAGTGGTGGAACTTGCACTATTGCTGACTGACTAAATACTTTTTTGCCCCACTGTATATACAGTGGGGCAAAAAAGTATTTAGTCAGTCAGCAATAGTGCAAGTTCCACCACTTAAAAAGATGAGAGGCGTCTGTAATTTACATCATAGGTAGACCTCAACTATGGGAGACAAACTGAGAAAAAAAATTCCAGAAAATCACATTGTCTGTTTTTTTAACATTTTATTTGCATATTATGGTGGAAAAAGGTCAGAAACAAAATTTCATCTCAATACTTTGTAATATATCCTTTGTTGGCAATGACAGAGGTCAAACGTTTTCTGTAAGTCTTCACAAGGTTGCCACACACTGTTGTTGGTATGTTGGCCCATTCCTCCATGCAGATCTCCTCTAGAGCAGTGATGTTTTTGGCTTTTCGCTTGGCAACACGGACTTTCAACTCCCTCCAAAGGTTTTCTATAGGGTTGAGATCTGGAGACTGGCTAGGCCACTCCAGGACCTTGAAATGCTTCTTACGAAGCCACTCCTTCGTTGCCCTGGCGGTGTGCTTTGGATCATTGTCATGTTGAAAGACCCAGCCACGTTTCATCTTCAATGCCCTTGCTGATGGAAGGAGGTTTGCACTCAAAATCTCACGATACATGGCCCCATTCATTCTTTCATGTACCCGGATCAGTTGTCCTGGCCCCTTTGCAGAGAAACAACCCCAAAGCATGATGTTTCCACCACCATGCTTTACAGTAGGTATGGTGTTTGATGGATGCAACTCAGTATTCTTTTTCCTCCAAACACGACAAGTTGTGTTTCTACCAAACAGTTCCAGTTTGGTTTCATCAGACCATAGGACATTCTCCAAAAACTCCTCTGGATCATCCAAATGCTCTCTAGCAAACTTCAGATGGGCCCGGACATGTACTGGCTTAAGCAGTAGGACACGTCTGGCACTGCAGGATCTGAGTCCATGGTGGCGTAGTGTGTTACTTATGGTAGGCCTTGTTACATTGGTCCCAGCTCTCTGCAGTTCATTCACTAGGTCCCCCCGCGTGGTTCTGGGATTTTTGCTCACCGTTCTTGTGATCATTCTGACCCCACGGGGTGGGATTTTGCGTGGAGCCCCAGATCGAGGGAGATTATCAGTGGTCTTGTATGTCTTCCATTTTCTAATTATTGCTCCCACTGTTGATTTCTTCACTCCAAGCTGGTTGGCTATTGAAGATTCAGTCTTCCCAGCCTGGTGCAGGGCTACAATTTTATTTCTGGTGTCCTTTGACAGCTCTTTGGTCTTCACCATAGTGGAGTTTGGAGTCAGACTGTTTGAGGGTGTGCACAGGTGTCTTTTTATACTGATAACAAGTTTAAACAGGTGCCATTACTACAGATAATGAGTGGAGGAAAGAGGAGACTCTTAAAGAAGAAGTTACAGGTCTGTGAGAGCCAGAAATCTTGATTGTTTGTTTCTGACCAAATACTTATTTTCCACCATAATATGCAAATAAAATGTTTAAAAAAAAAACAATGTGATTTTCTGGATTTTTTTTTCTCAGTTTGTCTCCCATAGTTGAGGTCTACCTATGATGTAAATTACAGACGCCTCTCATCTTTTTAAGTGGTGGAACTTGCACTATTGCTGACTGACTAAATACTTTTTTGCCCCACTGTATGTCTATATATATGTCTATATATATATATGTCTATAGATATATAGATATATATATATGTTTATAGACATATATATCTATATATATAATTGTCTAAGGGTTTTTCCGTCTGTCTGTCTGTCTGTCTGTCCTGGAAATCCCGGATCTCTGATTGGTCGAGGCCGCCAGGCCTCGACCAATCAGAGACCGGCACAGCATCGACATAGAAATCCCGCAATCAGTGATGGGCACAGCGACGATGATGTCATAAAGGACGTAGAAATCCCGCGTCTGATTGGTCGAGGCCGCCAGGCCTCGACCAATCAGCAACGGGCACAGCGATGATGATGTCATAAAGGACGTAGACATCTCACGTTTCTGATTCAGCGACGGGCACAGTATCGACGTAGATGTCATAATGGTTGCCATGGCGACGATGATGTCATAAAGGTTGCCTCGACCAATCAGCGACGGGCACAGTGTGCCGCGAATTCTGGAATCATTGTCCATATACTACGGGGACATGCATATTCTAGAATACCCGATGCGTTAGAATCGGGCCACAATCTAGTATATATATATTGTAGGGGTTCCACTCACTCAGCTGCGACGGCTGACACTCAGGAGGCAGGTTCCTTTAAAGTTCACTGGGTTTATTACTCCATAAACCATATGACAAAACAACAGAAAGCAAATAGCCTTTGGTTCAGGCAAAGAAAAAACAAGTGTCCAGTTCTTCCGGCTCAGTCCTGAAGCCGTAACACACTCAGGAGGGTTTCACCTCCACACATATCTACCTGTGTTAAGCATTAGGCTTTCTTTTATATGTCTAACCACACCCAGAACCCATCACATGACCAGACATGTGGTTGTGACATCACCACAGGTCCTGAAACACATATAGGTAGCTATGGTTACATCACAGTAGCAAGCCATCTATAAGGGACATATCTCCCATCGATTAGACATCCTTTAGCCACGCTACATACCTCCCCCCTCTGCCTAAAGCCGTGGGGCTTGGCACTTTCTCCCACTAGACAAGGGATTCTTGACAGGGCATCAGCATTACCGTGCAGCTTTCCGGCCCTATGTTCCACATGGAAACAGAAGTCCTGCAGGGCTAAGAACCAACGGGTGACCCTAGCATTTCTACCCTTCGTTTCCCTCATCCACCTAAGTGGGGCATGGTCGGATATCAGTCTAAATTTACGTCCCAGCAAATAGTACCGTAATGTGTCGACTGCCCATTTTATGGCCAAGCACTCCTTTTCAACGACTGAGTAGTTCTTTTCAGACGAGGACAGCTTCCTACTCAGATAGAGAACAGGATGCTCCTCTCCATGTAGTTCTTGGGAAAGGACTGCTCCCACCCCAACATCTGAGGCATCTGTTTGAAGAATAAACTCTTTCTTGAAGTTTGGGGCCATCAGAACGGGTTGCTTACATAAAGCCTCTTTCATTTCTTGGAAGGCTGAATCTGTTTCTTCGGACCACTTAACCATTACTGATTTTGTCCCTTTTAGCAGGTCAGTCAGAGGCGCCGCCATTGTGGCGAAGTTTGGGATGAACCTCCTGTAATATCCCACGATTCCCAGGAAGGCTTTAACTTGCTTCTTGGAAACTGGTTTTGGCCATGTTTGAATTGCCTCCACTTTACTGATTTGGGGTTTTATTTCTCCATGACCCACTATGTATCCAAGGTACTTAGCTTCTTCTTTACCCAATGCACACTTCTTCGGGTTTATTGTAAATCCGGCCTCTCTTATAGCATCAAACACCGCTTGGACTTTCTCCAGATGACTCTCCCAGTCCGGGCTAAAGATGACGATATCATCTAGGTACGCAGCAGCGTATGCCTTGTGGGGTGCAAGGACTCTATCCATAGCCCTTTGGAAGGTGGCCGGAGCTCCCTGTAGGCCAAATGGCATCCGGACATACTGGAAGCACCCATCTGGTGTAGAAAACGCCGTCTTCTCCTTGGCTTCCTGTGCCATGGGGATCTGCCAATACCCCTTCATCAAATCCAAGGTGGTTATGTACCTGGCGGGCCCAAGCCTTTCGATGAGCTCATCAACGCGGGGCATGGGATATGCGTCGAACTTAGAGACCTCATTCAACTTCCTATAGTCGTTGCAAAATCTCCACTCCCCATCAGGTTTTGGGACCAGGACAATTGGGCTCGACCAACCGCTCTTGGATTCCTCAATGACTCCAAGCTTCAACATACGCTCCACTTCCTTGGAGACTATATCTCGACGGGCCTCAGGAATTCTATAGGGCTTCACGTTCACGCGCACATGGGGCTCTGTCAGGACCTCATGCTCTATGACCTTCGTGTACCCAGGCAACTCGGAAAACAGGTCCCTGTTTTTCTGGAGTAACTCCCGGCATTGCTGTTTCTGGGACTCCGATAGCGTCTCCGCTATAGTAACCGCTCCAACCTCATCTTCTGGGTTGCTTAACAACGATGGAGTTACTGTCGGCTCTCTATCTTGCCACGGCTTGATAAGGTTGACATGGTATACTTGGAATGGTTTCCGTCTTCCTGGTTGGTGAATTTTATAGTTTACTTCACCAAGTTTCTCGACAACCTCATATGGCCCTTGCCATTTGGCCAAGAACTTGCTTTCCACTGTCGGAACTAACACAAGAACTCGGTCTCCCGGATTGAATTGCCTCACTCTTGCAGACCGGTTGTAGACCCTGGCCTGAGCTTCTTGTGCTTGGAGAAGGTGTTCTTTCACGATAGGCATCACCTTTGCAATCCTCTGCTGCATCAGGGCCACATGCTCAATGACGCTTCTGTGGGGCGTGACTTCGGCTTCCCAGGTTTCCTTGGCTATATCCAGGAGTCCTCGTGGATGTCGGCCATACAGAAGCTCAAACGGTGAGAAACCTGTGGAGGCCTGTGGAACTTCACGAATGGAAAACATCAAATAGGGTAAGAGACAATCCCAGTCTCTACCGTCTTTTTCTATAGCTTTTCTCAGCATGCTCTTCAGTGTCTTGTTAAATCTCTCAACAAGGCCATCTGACTGGGGATGGTACACCGAGGTCCTCAACTGGGAGATTTTCAGGGCTTTGCATAGTTCCCTCATCACCTTGCTCATGAAAGGTGTCCCCTGGTCAGTCAGGATCTCCTTCGGCAGACCTGTCCGGGAAAAGACATGGACCAACTCGCGAGCTATACTCTTTGAAGAAGAATTTCTCAAGGGAATTGCCTCAGGATAGCGTGTGGCATAGTCCAGGATGACTAATATATACTGATGGCCCCGGGCTGATTTAACTAAGGGACCGACCAAGTCCATGGCAATTCTCTCGAATGGCACCTCAATAATGGGCAGTGACACAAGGGGGTTTCGGAAATGAGGAGTGGGAGCAGTTAGCTGACATGTAGGGCAGGACCTGCAATAGTTCACTATTTCCCGGTGGCACCCAGGCCAATAGAACCTCTGCACAACCCGTTCCTGCGTTTTTTCCACCCCTAGGTGTCCACCCAAGATGTGTGAATGGGCCATGTCCAACACCTTCCGTCTATATGGACCCGGCACTACCAACTGCTCTACCAACTCCTCCCTTATTTTCGTGACCCGGTACAACAACTCCCTGCTCATTAGAAAATGGGGAAATCTTGTGTCTGCCCCCGGCTCCTGTACCACCCCGTCAATAACTGTGACATTATTAAAGACTTCCCTCAGAGTGGGGTCCCTATGTTGGGCAGTCCCAAAATTTTCACCGGATACCTCTAACTCCAGAATGTCAGATGCAGGGGACACTTCCTCCTCATCTCCAGCCAGGACACAAAAAGGAAACCTGTCTGACTCTGGGTGTGGCACCACCCTTCCAGGGTTCACTGGTTCCCTACTCTTGCTAGGGAGCTCAGAACCTTTCCCCCACAAATCCCAAAACAAACAGAAATCCCGGCCAATAATTATAGGGTGCAACAAGTCCTGAACGACGCCGACTATGTGGGACTCCGTGCCACATGTCGTTTCAATGTTCACACTGGCCACAGGGTAGTCCTTTGCATCACCATGTATGCACCGCACTCCGACCTTCTTTCCCGGGAGCAGGTGGAGAGGAAAAGTGGCCCTCACCAGGGTCACTAGGCTCCCCGAGTCTAACAGTGCCGTTACTGCTCGACCATTCACCTTTACGGGACACGCTTGAGGTCCCTCGTTGGGCGGAGAGTTCACACTGCAGGCTGGATACGCATAGTATGAACAACGGCGTCCCATGCTACAGTCCATCTGCTCAGTGGTCTGGGAACATCGGGCAGCTATATGTCCTGGTTTGTGGCACCTCCAACAAACAATATCACCCGTAGGGACCTTGGGCACCACCTCCCCCGCCCTTGGTGACCTTGGACGCGCCACCCCTTTTTGGGGCTCAGCTTCCTTCTGGGACCCCCAGTATGGCATTGGCTGCCTCCTGAAGGAGCCTTCCAACCCTTGGTATCTCTCAACCAGTCCGATCAGCTCGTCGGCATTCTGGGGATCACCCTGGGCAACCCAAGTCTGTATAGGCCTCGGGAGGGAATGGACAAACCGATCCATCATCACCCGTTCTACCATTTGAGCAGGCGTAGATGACTCTGGCTGCAGCCATTTCTGGACCAGGTGCAACAGATCAAACATTTGGGAACGAGGTGGTTTGTCCCGGTGATAGCCCCAGGAGTGAACTCGCTGTGCCCTGACAGTCAGTGTCACCCCCAAACGTGCGAGAATCTCGGCTTTCAATTTGTGATACTCTTTGGCATCCTGCAAGGTCAAATCATAGTACGCCTTCTGGGGTACTCCTGTCAGGTATGGCGCAAGTACCTCTGCCCACTGCTCTGGCGGAAGTTTTTCCCTCTCAGCGACCCTCTCAAACACCGTCAGGAAGGCCTCAACATCATCCCCGGGAGTCATTTTCTGCAATGCGCGTCTTACCGTCTTTCGGACGTGGGTGTCATCAGCCAAACCTGGGGTTGGGGCGCTCGCCTTGCCCTGGATGGCGGTTGCCAGAAGCTGCATCTGCTGCTGGCTCTGTTGTAACTGCTGCCGTTGCTCCTGCTGGCTCTGTTGTATCTGCTGCATCAACAGCCTGTTGGTCTCTTGCTGCCTTTGCTCCTGCTGGACCAAGTGTTTCAGCAAGTCCTCCATTTTCTCCGGCAATGCTTGCTGGCTTGCAACAGACTTGACCCAGGACATTCAAAAATAAACTCACTTCTCCGCTGGGAACGCTGCTCGCATGTCTACCAATTGTAGGGGTTCCACTCACTCAGCTGCGACGGCTGACACTCAGGAGGCAGGTTCCTTTAAAGTTCACTGGGTTTATTACTCCATAAACCATATGACAAAACAACAGAAAGCAAATAGCCTTTGGTTCAGGCAAAGAAAAAACAAGTGTCCAGTTCTTCCGGCTCAGTCCTGAAGCCGTAACACACTCAGGAGGGTTTCACCTCCACACATATCTACCTGTGTTAAGCATTAGGCTTTCTTTTATATGTCTAACCACACCCAGAACCCATCACATGACCAGACATGTGGTTGTGACATCACCACAGGTCCTGAAACACATATAGGTAGCTATGGTTACATCACAGTAGCAAGCCATCTATAAGGGACATATCTCCCATCGATTAGACATCCTTTAGCCACGCTACAATATATATATATATATATATATATATATAGACATATATATATATAGACATATATATATAGACATATATATATATATAGACATATATATATAGACATATATATATATATATAGACATATATATATATATAGACATATATATATATAGACATATATATAGACATATATATATAGACATATATATATATATATATATGTCTATATATATATGTCTATATATATATATATATATATGTCTATATATATACAGTGGGGCAAAAAAGTATTTAGTCAGTCAGCAATAGTGCAAGTTCCACCACTTAAAAAGATGAGAGGCGTCTGTAATTTACATCATAGGTAGACCTCAACTATGGGAGACAAACTGAGAAAAAAAAATCCAGAAAATCACATTGTCTGTTTTTTTTAACATTTTATTTGCATATTATGGTGGAAAATAAGTATTTGGTCAGAAACAAAATTTCATCTCAATACTTTGTAATATATCCTTTGTTGGCAATGACAGAGGTCAAACGTTTTCTGTAAGTCTTCACAAGGTTGCCACACACTGTTGTTGGTATGTTGGCCCATTCCTCCATGCAGATCTCCTCTAGAGCAGTGATGTTTTTGGCTTTTCGCTTGGCAACACGGACTTTCAACTCCCTCCAAAGGTTTTCTATAGGGTTGAGATCTGGAGACTGGCTAGGCCACTCCAGGACCTTGAAATGCTTCTTACGAAGCCACTCCTTCGTTGCCCTGGTGGTGTGCTTTGGATCATTGTCATGTTGAAAGACCCAGCCACGTTTCATCTTCAATGCCCTTGCTGATGGAAGGAGGTTTGCACTCAAAATCTCACGATACATGGCCCCATTCATTCTTTCATGTACCCGGATCAGTCGTCCTGGCCCCTTTGCAGAGAAACAGCCCCAAAGCATGATGTTTCCACCACCATGCTTTACAGTAGGTATGGTGTTTGATGGATGCAACTCAGTATTCTTTTTCCTCCAAACACGACAAGTTGTGTTTCTACCAAACAGTTCCAGTTTGGTTTCATCAGACCATAGGACATTCTCCCAAAACTCCTCTGGATCATCCAAATGCTCTCTAGCAAACTTCAGACGGGCCCGGACATGTACTGGCTTAAGCAGTGGGACACGTCTGGCACTGCAGGATCTGAGTCCATGGTGGCGTAGTGTGTTACTTATGGTAGGCCTTGTTACATTGGTCCCAGCTCTCTGCAGTTCATTCACTAGGTCCCCCCGCGTGGTTCTGGGATTTTTGCTCACCGTTCTTGTGATCATTCTGACCCCACGGGGTGGGATTTTGCGTAGAGCCCCAGATCGAGGGAGATTATCAGTGGTCTTGTATGTCTTCCATTTTCTAATTATTGCTCCCACTGTTGATTTCTTCACTCCAAGCTGGTTGGCTATTGCAGATTCAGTCTTCCCAGCCTGGTGCAGGGCTACAATTTTGTTTCTGGTGTCCTTTGACAGCTCTTTGGTCTTCAGCATAGTGGAGTTTGGAGTCAGACTGTTTGAGGGTGTGCACAGGTGTCTTTTTATACTGATAACAAGTTTAAACAGGTGCCATTACTACAGGTAATGAGTGGAAGAAAGAAGAGACTCTTAAAGAAGAAGTTACAGGTCTGTGAGAGCCAGAAATCTTGATTGTTTGTTTCTGACCAAATACTTATTTTCCACCATAATATGCAAAAAAAATGATAAAAAAACAGACAATGTGATTTTCTGGATTTTTTTTTCTCAGTTTGTCTCGCATAGTTGAGGTCTACCTATGATGTAAATTACAGACGCCTCTCATCTTTTTAAGTGGTGGAACTTGCACTATTGCTGACTGACTAAATACTTTTTTGCCCCACTGTATATATATATATATATATATATATACTAGATGGCAGCCCGATTCTAAAGAATCGGGAGTCTAGAATCCATATATACTTTATTTATTCAAATGTAAGAATAATACAATTAATAAATAATAGTAAGAAAGAACAAAAAAATGCTGCACTTACCAGCTCTTGACAATTCTTGTTATTTAAGAAATTGCTGGGCAATAATGGACAATGTCCTTATGTGGCAAATAATAGAGCAATATACCCAATGTGGCAAAGAAGAGGTTAATAAACGGCAGTCTCTCAGTATAACAGTCAGTGAATAATAGGCAGTGTATGGAGAAAACACCAAACAAAAGTTCAAAATTGGTGTGAAAATGTCACTGAACCACTTCACAACTAAATATATATAGTTTTGGTAAATGGTATTATCATTTTTTTGACGAAATTCGGCAGGAGCTTGAAGAGCAACGTCACTGGGCCCGCCTCCACGCAGTAGAAACTTGCTGTGAGGTAAAAATTCAAAAATCACACCAAAATGGCGGGCGGAGTGTGTCACAGTACGGCACGTTTCTGATTGGTCACTCGCAGCAGGCGGCAACCAATCAGACACTGGACACTGATGACGTCACTTATCTCCGGACATTAGCTCCGGACATTAGCTCCGGACATTAGCTCCGGACAGGAAGTTGGCACAAATTGCAGGAAGTAGTATTCTAGGCAATTATATATTAGACTAGATGGCAGCCCGATTCTAAAGAATCGGGAGTCTAGAATCCATATATACTTTATTTATTCAAATGTAAAAATAATACAATTAATAAATAATAGTAAGAAAGAACAAAAAATGGCTGCACTCACCAGCTCTTGACAATTCTTGTTATTTAAGGTACAGTTACACAGGATCCATGAACATGCTTATGAGGGGAGGGATGAAAGACCTCAGACGACAACTTTGCGTGTTGTGGCAAATGCCACAACAACGGTTCTTTGCTTAAGAACAATGTCAGGTAGTAGGAAAATAGCCAGTTAATATTAGGCAATAGTTCTTTGCAGGAATGCAGATATTAATAAATAGGCAGTTTATATTGCAGAGAAATTGCTGGGCAATAATGGACAATGTCCTTATGTGGCAAATAATAGAGCAATATACCCAATGTGGCAAAGAAGAGGTTAATAAACGGCAGTCTCTCAGTATAACAGTCAGTGAATAATAGGCAGTATATGGAGAAAACACCAAACAAAAGTTCAAAATTGGTGTGAAAATGTCACTGAACCACTTCACAACTAAATATATATAGTTTTGGTAAATGGTATTATCATTTTTTTGACGAAATTCGGCAGGAGCTTGAAGAGCAACGTCACTGGGCCCGCCTCCACGCAGTAGAAACTTGCTGTGAGGTAAAAATTCAAAAATCACACCAAAATGGCGGGCGGAGTGTGTCACAGTACGGCACGTTTCTGATTGGTCGCTCGCAGCAGGCGGCAACCAATCAGACACTGGACACTGTTGACGTCACTTATCTCCGGACATTAGCTCCGGACATTAGCTCCGGACAGGAAGTTGGCACAAATTGCAGGAAGTAGTATTCTAGGCAATTATATATCTAGATATATATATATATATGTGTGTCTATATATATATATATTTTTTTTTCTTTTTGGGACACATGGATCACTTCTATAGCGGTATGTTGGTTTTGCAAGCCTGCGAGAAAACCACGCAGTACGGATGCCATACGGATTACATACGGAGGATGCCATGCGCAAAAAACGCTGACACACCCTGCCTACGGAGGAGCTATGGGCCACTATTTTCGGGACTTTTCAGCGTATTACGGCCGTAATATACGGACCGTATTTTCATACGCTGAGTGTGAAGCCGGCCTAAGGCAAATGGAATGAGCTCAAAGTCTGCAGCTTTTTACTCCTGACCTTTTCTTTCTTGCCAGTTTTTTAAAGTGTTTTTAAAAGGGTTGTCTCATGTTTTGTTCAGGAGCTCTCTGCCTCCTGGATTCCTGCTTAATGGAGGGCTGTATGTTCTATAAGATTGATATTTTGTCCTGGCGGCCAGAGCGACTTTTGCCTCTGCAGCATTGGGGAAGTGCAGTGCCTCTGAACCTGGCTAGTTCTAGTGATCTGGCTGTGTAGCAAGTTGCCTGCAAGCAGGGGATCTTTTCCTAAAAGTCCAGCCACTGATGACCACTAGCTGGTAATGCAACAAACCAAAAATATGGACAAGGGTCTATCAAAGCAGAAAACCAAGGGGAAAAAAAAATTCTCAAATGCCGTTTTATTTGCACTCCTTTAAAAATACAAAAAATCCATAAGGCTCATCAAAAAGTGTCCAGTTGGTATGAACATACCTATATGAACTATTTAGAATTGAGTCCTCAGTGGTTGATACCTTTTAATGGCTAACTGAAAAGATGATATAGCAACCATAGGCTAATACAGCCACCAAAAGAGTCAGAAAAATTCAAATTAAGTAAAGCAAATAACCCTTAATTTTCTACAATGATATAGATAAAACATCAAGTTTATTACGTTCAATTAAAACCATGACACAACTACAAGATATACACAAAAATAACACACAACCGTGCGCTCTAGATTGCCCTGTTATTAGCACCTATATACAAATCCTGCCTATCAGCGGAGGTTGGCAGCCTACACATACAAACGAGATTGGCGCCCCCGCTCACCGTCGGCTGACCCTGTGACTCCTACTATATCCCCTGTTAAAAGGTGTCACAGATGCCTCGTCATATATTCCACCGGAAAAAAGATAGGCAGGATAACAAAAAGGCTAGTTATTATTATCTCTCTCTATCTCTCGTGTGTGCCAGGGTGAGATACACGGACTCAAACAATAGTGTAGACAAAACCGTGCTTGTACTAAAAACCTCAACTCACTACCTCTGACTCCTACTGCTGAGCACCTGCCTGGCTGTGGAGGTTCGCACCCTACTTGTCAGCGGAAATGGCGCCCCCACTCACCGGTGGCTGCCCCTCAGATTCCCTGTAACTGAGCTGATGATAATTCTCAGATTAACAAATTGAAAGTAGCCACACATATGTATAGTCAAAACGGCAGTGCCAGGAAAATAGAATTAGTCAGTTCTATCTATAGCTGAACATTGCATGGTATATCACAGATAATAGCAGAGGGTGAGAACAGATACTTATCAAAGTTGATGTATAATGCGCCTTAGGGCTTGTTTCCATTTGCGAGAAACACGTCCGTGTCTCGCATGTGGAAACGAAGCTCTGGCGCCGGCACTGTGGAGCAGAGCGTGTGGCCGCATAGGGACACATGGAGCCGCACGCTCCGCTCCGGAGTGCGGGCACCAGAGCTTCGTTTCCACATGCGAGACACGGACGTGTTTCTCGCAAGTGAAAACAAGCCCTAATGAGAAGAAAATTAAGGGTTATTTGCTTAACTAACTGAAAATATGGTAACAAATTGCAAGCTTTCGAGACTACTCAGGTCTCTTCATCAGGCAAAGACTAAAAGAAATTCTGAAGAATCACATATTTATGCACAACATAGCACAGAAAAAAAAATAATAAAAAGATGGATAAGACAGGTGACATGAAGCAGAATTACCGTGAGTGATAGTTATGTCCATAAATATTGAACCAGTTTTTAGATAAGGAATGTTTTATTGTCCTCTGATTGGGGTCAGGTTCTGTTGTGATGACCCCACATAGTTTGAGGGGCAAGTTCCTTAGTTGATGTAAAAAGACATACCGTAAATCCATGTGACACATTCATTCCTGCACTGGGTGTCAAAGGTCGTCATCAGTTTATATTCCCATACTCTTCTGCAGGGGTCTCAAACTGCATTCCTCGAGGGCCGCAAACCATGCGGGTTTTCAAGATTTCCTTAGCATTGCACAAGGTGCTGCAATCATTGTGTGTAGGTGATTAAATTATCACCTGTGCAGTACAAGGAAATCCAGAAAACATAACCTGTTTGCAGCCCTCGCGGAATGCAGTTTGACACCCCTGCTCTTCTGTCTCTTAGATTTGAAGCTACCTTTTAACACAAGTAATTTCATGTCCATAATGTTTTGATTTGGGAAACAAAAATGTATTGCCACAGGTAGATCCATTCTTGTTTTCTCTTATTGTGTGGTGGTGAGAATTCATTCTTATTCTAAGCTTTTGCCCTGTCTCCCCCACATACAGACCCCCAGTTGGACATTTAGTACAAATAATTGGGTACACCACATTATATGTGATGCAGCTGAAGGTACCTGGTATCTTGTAGTCCTGCCGTTTTTTATTTTGTGTGCTATGTTGTGCATAAATATGTGATTCTTCAGAATTTCTTTTAGTCTTTGCCTGATGAACAGACCTGAGTAGTCTCGACTAGGGTTGAGCGAAACGGGTCGAACATTTTCAAAAGTCGCCGACTTTTGGCTAAGTCGGGGTTTCATGAAACCCGATCCGACCCCTGTGCGGGGTCGGCCATGCGGTACGCGACTTTCGCGCCAAAGTCGCGTTTCAATGACGCGAAAAGCGCCATTTCTCAGCCAATGAAGGTAAACGCAGAGTGTGGGCAGCGTGATGACATAGGTCCTGGTCCCCACCATCTTAGAGAAGGGCATTGCAGTGATTGGCTTGCTGTCTGCGACGTCACAGGGGCTATAAAGAGGCGTTCCCGCCGACCGCCATCTTACTGCTGCTGATCTGAGCTTAGGGAGAGGTTGCTGCCGCTTTGTCAGAAGCAGGGATAGCGTTAGGCAGGGTCCATTAACCACAAAACCGCTTGTGCTGCAGCGATTTGCACTGTCCAACACCACCCTCGGTGTGCAGGGACAGTGGAAGTTTTTTTTTTTTTTTTTTTCCCCTCAGCGCTGTAGCTCATTGGGCTGCCCTAGAAGGCTCCCTGATAGCTGCATTGCTGTGTGTACGCCGCTGTGCAAACCAACTGCTTTTTTCAAAGCACAAATCCTCTTGTTCCTTCCTTTCTGCACAGCTATCTTTTTTGTTTGTCCACACTTTTTATTTCATTTGTGCATCAGTCCACTCCTTATTGCTGCCTGCCATACCTGGCTGAGATTACTGCAGGCAGGGAGATAGTAGCTGCCTGCCATACCTGGCTGAGATTACTGCAGGCAGGGAGATAGTAATTGTAGGACATTCCCTGTTTTTTTTTTTTTTTTTTTTTTGGTGGGAGATTAAGATTGGCAATTTGGCATTTCTGCTAGAGTGCCATCCCTGTGTGTGCCATCTCTCTCACATAGTGGGCCATAGAAAGCCTTTTCATTTTTCTGTATTTTTTTTTGTGGGGTGTATAAATTCTCCCTGATAAAAATACAGTGGGAGATTAATATTGGCCTTTGGGCTTGTGTGCCAGTCCTGAGTGTGCCATCTCTCTCACAAATAGTGGGCCATAGAAAGCCTATTTATATTTTTTTTTTGGTTTTATAAATTCTCCCTGAAAAAAAGGGAGATTAATATTGGCCTCTGGGCTTGTGTGCCAGTCCTGAGCGTGCCATCTGTGCCAGCCCTGAGCGTGCCATCTCTCTCACAAATAGTGGGCCATAGAAAGCCTATTTAATTTTTTTTTTTGTTTTATAAATTTTCCCTGAAAAAAGGGAGATTAATATTGGCCTCTGGGCTTGTGTGCCAGTTGTGAGCGTGCCATCTGTGCCAGTCCTGAGCGTGCCATCTCTCTCACAAATAGTGGGCCATAGAAAGCCTATTTAAATATTTTTTTGGTTTTATAAATTCTCCCAGAAAAAAAGGGAGATTAATATTGGCCTCTGGGCTTGTGTGCCAGTCCTGAGCGTGCCATCTGTGCCAGCCAGCCCTGAGCGTGCCATCTCTCTCACAAATAGTGGGCCATAGAAAGCCTATTTAATTTTTTTTTTTGTTTTATCAATTTTCCCTGAAAAAAGGGAGATTAATATTGGCCTCTGGGCTTGTGTGCCAGTTGTGAGCGTGCCATCTGTGCCAGTCCTGAGCGTGCCATCTCTCTCACAAATAGTGGGCCATAGAAAGCCTATTTAAATATTTTTTTGGTTTTATAAATTCTCCCAGAAAAAAAGGGAGATTAATATTGGCCTCTGGGCTTGTGTGCCAGTCCTGAGCGTGCCATCTGTGCCAGCCAGCCCTGAGCGTGCCATCTCTCTCACAAATAGTGGGCCATAGAAAGCCTATTTAATTTTTTTTTTTGTTTTATCAATTTTCCCTGAAAAAAGGGAGATTAATATTGGCCTCTGGGCTTGTGTGCCAGTTGTGAGCGTGCCATCTGTGCCAGTCCTGAGCGTGCCATCTCTCTCACAAATAGTGGGCCATAGAAAGCCTATTTAAATATTTTTTTGGTTTTATAAATTCTCCCAGAAAAAAAGGGAGATTAATATTGGCCTCTGGGCTTGTGTGCCAGTCCTGAGCGTGCCATCTGTGCCAGCCAGCCCTGAGCGTGCCATCTCTCTCACAAATAGTGGGCCATAGAAAGCCTATTTAATTTTTTTTTTTGTTTTATCAATTTTCCCTGAAAAAAGGGAGATTAATATTGGCCTCTGGGCTTGTGTGCCAGTTGTGAGCGTGCCATCTGTGCCAGTCCTGAGCGTGCCATCTCTCTCACAAATAGTGGGCCATAGAAAGCCTATTTAAATATTTTTTTGGTTTTATAAATTCTCCCAGAAAAAAAGGGAGATTAATATTGGCCTCTGGGCTTCTGTGCCAGTCCTGAGCGTGCCATCTGTGCCAGTCCTGAGCGTCCCATCTCTCTCACAAATAGTGGGCCATAGAAAGCCTATTTTATTTTTTTTTTGGGTTTTAGAAATTCTCCCTGAAAAAAGGGAGATTAATATTGGCCTCTGGGCTTGTGTGCCAGTTGTGAGCGTGCCATCTGTGCCAGTCCTGAGCGTGCCATCTCTCTCACAAATAGTGGGCCATAGAAAGCCTATTTAAATATTTTTTTGGTTTTATAAATTCTCCCAGAAAAAAAGGGAGATTAATATTGGCCTCTGGGCTTCTGTGCCAGTCCTGAGCGTGCCATCTGTGCCAGTCCTGAGCGTCCCATCTCTCTCACAAATAGTGGGCCATAGAAAGCCTATTTTATTTTTTTTTTGGGTTTCAGAAATTCTCCCTGGAAAAAAAAAGGGAGATTAATATTGCCCTTTGGGCTTGTGTGCCAGTACTAAGCGTTCCATCTCTCTCTCTCTCTCAGTCAGTGGGCCATAGAACGCATATTTTTGGTTTTATTTGTTTTCTAAATTCTCCCTGAAAAAATCATTTTATTTTATTTGGTTTCTAAATTCTTCCTGATAAAATCATATTTTTTTTATTATTTTTATTTCTAAAGTCTCCCTGAAAAAAAAAAAAAAAAAACAACCAAAAAAACAGTGGGAGATTAATATTGGCCTTTCTGCTTGTGTGCCAGTCTTGACTCCTGGGTGTGCCATCTCTCTCTCTCTCTCTCTCTCTCTCTCTCTCTCTCCAATTGTGGTCCATAGAAAGCCTATATTTTTTTTCCTTGATTTGGGTTCTAAAATCTACCAGAGAAAATAACTACATCAATCATTGGTAGAAAAATATTGGCCTCTGGGTTTGTGTGCCACTCCTGACTCCTGTGTGCGTCATCTCTCAGTCAGTGGGCCATAGAACGCCTATTTTTGGTTTTATTTGTTTTCTAAATTCTCCCTGAAAAAATCATTTTATTTTATTTGGTTTCTAAATTCTTCCTGATAAAATCATATTTTTTTTATTATTTTTTTTTCTAAAGTCTCCCTGAAAAAAAAAAAAAAAAACAGTGGGAGATTAATATTGGCCTTTCTGCTTGTGTGCCAGTCTTGACTCCTGGGTGCGTCATCTCTCAGTCAGTGGGCCATAGAACGCCTATTTTTGGTTTTATTTGTTTTATAAATTCTCCCTGAAAAAATCATTTTATTTTATTTGGTTTCTAAATTCTTCCTGATAAAATCATATTTTTTTTATTATTTTTTTTTCTAAAGTCTCCCTGAAAAAAAAAAAAAAAAAACAACCAAAAAAAACAGTGGGAGATTAATATTGGCCTTTCTGCTTGTGTGCCAGTCTTGACTCCTGGGTGCGTCATCTCTCAGTCAGTGGGCCATAGAACGCCTATTTTTGGTTTTATTTGTTTTATAAATTCTCCCTGAAAAAATCATTTTATTTTATTTGGTTTCTAAATTCTTCCTGATAAAATCATATTTTTTTTATTATTTTTTTTTCTAAAGTCTCCCTGAAAAAAAAAAAAAAAAAAACAACCAAAAAAAACAGTGGGAGATTAATATTGGCCTTTCTGCTTGTGTGCCAGTCTTGACTCCTGGGTGTGCCATCTCTCTCTCTCTCTCTCTCTCTCTCTCTCTCTCTCTCTCTCTCTCTCTCCAATTGTGGTCCATAGAAAGCCTATATTTTTTTTCCTTGATTTGGGTTCTAAAATCTACCAGAGAAAATAACTACATCAATCATTGGTAGAAAAATATTGGCCTCTGGGTTTGTGTGCCACTCCTGACTCCTGTGTGCGTCATCTCTCAGTCAGTGGGCCATAGAACGCCTATTTTTGTTTTTATTTGTTTTATAAATTCTCCCTGAAAAAATCATTTTATTTTATTTGGTTTCTAAATTCTTCCTGATAAAATCATATTTTTTTTATTATTTTTTTTTCTAAAGTCTCCCTGAAAAAAAAAAAAAAAACAGTGGGAGATTAATATTGGCCTTTCTGCTTGTGTGCCAGTCTTGACTCCTGGGTGTGCCATCTCTCTCTCTCTCTCTCTCCAATTGTGGTCCATAGAAAGCCTACATTTTTTTTCCTTGATTTGGGTTCCAAAATCTACCAGAGAAAATAACTCCATCAATCATTGGTAGAAAAATATTGGCCTCTGGGCTTGTGTGCCACTCCTGATTCCTGTGTGCGTCATCTCTCACTCAGTGGCCCATAGAAAGCATATAGTTTGTTACATTTGTTTTCTAAATTCTCCCTGCAAAAATCTATTTTTTTTTTTTTGGGGGGTTTCTAAAGTGTTCCTGAAAAAAATAAAAATAAAAAAAAAATAATAGTGTGACATTAATATTAACATTTGTGCTTCAGTGACAGTCCTGCGTGTGGGGCATCTCTCTAATTTGCAGCCACCAAAAAAAGAGTGTGTAACATTGGGCCTGATTTTCGCTGTGGTCTCACCAACCTGTAAAGGGGTAGCTAAATCATACTGAAGTTATAGCTCACCGTGTAAGTTGTGTGACTGCAACAAATAACGTTAGTTTGGTTACGTTTTTAAAACAATGAGGAAGTCTAGTGGAAGAGGTCGTGGCCGGGGGCGTTCATTGTCAGCTGGTAATGAGGGTAGTGGTAGTGGTGGAGCATCAGGTGGTCGTGGGGGAAAAAATTTTGCACCTAAGTCTGGAGCTGTGGAGCCAGGTTCGTCGTCCGGCTACACAAGGCCTCGAACGCTCCCTTTTCTGGGATTAGGAAAACCGCTTTTAAAGCCGGAGCAGCAAGAGCAAGTTTTGGCTTATCTTGCTGACTCAGCCTCTAGCTCTTTTGCCTCATCTCGTGAAACTGGTAAAAGTAAAAGCAGCGCGTCGTTAGTGGATGTTCACGGTCAGGGACAAGTCACTTCCTTGTCCTCTTCAGCAAAAACAACAACAGAGAAGAATGCAGCAGGCGACACAACGGGTTACTCCATGGAGCTCTTTACACATACCGTCCCTGGCTTAGAAAGTGAAGCAGTTAACAGTCCATGCCCATTACAAATTGAATCTGACATGGAGTGCACTGACGCACAGCCACAGCCAGACTACTATGCTGGTCCTTTGACTCAGACCACAACATTGCCCTCGCAGGGTGCTGATCAAGAATCAGACCCTGATGAGACTATGTTGCCCCATCACGAACGCTATACCACCGAACGACACGGTGACACAGACGAAGTTGCGCAGGAGGTACAAGAAGAGTTATTAGATGACCCAGTTCTTGACCCCGATTGGCAGCCATTGGGGGAACAGGGTGCAGGCGGCAGCAGTTCTGAAGCAGAGGAGGAGGAGGGGCCGCAGCAGGCATCAACATCGCCACAGGTTCCATCTGCCGGGCCCGTATCTTGCCCAAAACGCGTGGCAAAGCCAAAACCTGGTGGAGGACAGCGTGGCCATCCGGTTAAAGCTCAGTCTGCAATGCCTGAAAAGGTATCCGATGCTAGAAAGAGTGCAGTCTGGCATTTTTTTAAACAACATCCAATTGATCAGCGCAAAGTCATCTGTCAAAAATGTTCTACTTCCTTAAGCAGAGGTCAGAATCTGAAAAGTCTCAATACTAGTTGCATGCATAGACATTTAACCACCATGCATTTGAAAGCTTGGACTAACTACCAAACGTCCCTTAAGGTTGTTGCACCCTCGGCCAATGAAGCTAGTCATCAACGCAACATCCCTTCCGGCAGTGTAGGACCACCATTTAGCGCACCACCTGCTGTATCTGTGCAGGTATCTTTGCCAGGCCAAAGCAGTCAGGGTCAGGGAATCACCAGTTTCGTAGTAGGAAACACTGCATCTAGGGCACCGGCGGCAACAATACCATCTCCCACCGTCTCTCAGTCTGCCATGTCCACCGGCACCCCCGCTAGTTCCACGATCTCCAGCTCTCCAGTCCAGCTCACCCTACATGAGACTATGGTTAGAAAAAGGAAATACTTAGCCTCGCATCCGCGTACACAGGGTTTGAACGCCCACATAGCTAGACTAATCTCGTTAGAGATGATGCCCTACCGGTTAGTTGAAAGCGAAGCTTTCAAAGACCTGATGGACTACGCTGTACCACGCTACGAGCTACCCAGTCGACACTTTTTTTCCAGAAAAGCCATCCCAGCCCTCCACCAGCATGTTAAAGAGCGCATCGTCCATGCACTCAGGCAATCTGTGAGCACAAAGGTGCACCTGACAACAGATGCATGGACCAGTAGGCATGGCCAGGGACGTTACGTGTCCATCACGGCACACTGGGTAAATGTGGTGGATTCAGGGTCCACAGGGGACAGCAAGTTTGGGACAGTTCTGCCTAGCCCACGGTCTAGTAAACAGTTGTCTGTAGCCGTTCGCACCCCCTCCTCCTCCTCCTCCTCGTCCTCCTGCAGAAGCAAGAGCTCGTCCACAGACCGCAGTCGCACAAACACTCCATCCGCACCTGCCACTGTTGCACACCAGGTCTCCCATTATGGGGCAGCTACTGGCATACGTCAGCAGGCTGTATTGGCTATGAAGTGTTTGGGCGACAATAGACACACCGCGGAAGTTCTGTCCGAGTTCTTGCAGCAAGAAACGCAGTCGTGGCTGGGCACTGTAGATCTTGAGGCAGGCAAGGTAGTGAGTGATAACGGAAGGAATTTCATGGCTGCCATCTCCCTTTCCCAACTGAAACACATTCCTTGCCTGGCTCACACCTTAAACCTGGTGGTGCAGTGCTTCCTGAAAAGTTATCCGGGGTTATCCGACCTGCTCCTCAAAGTGCGTGGACTTTGCGCACATATCCGCCGTTCGCCTGTACACTCCAGCCGTATGCAGACCTATCAGCGTTCTTTGAACCTTCCCCAGCATCGCCTAATCATAGACGTTGCAACAAGGTGGAACTCAACACTGCACATGCTTCAGAGACTGTGCGAACAGAGGCGGGCTGTTATGTTTTTGTGGGAGGATACACATACACGGGCAGGCAGTAGGATGGCAGACATGGAGTTGTCAGGTGTGCAGTGGTCGAAGATTCAAGACATGTGTCAAGTCCTTCAGTGTTTTGAGGAATGCACACGGCTGGTTAGTGCAGACAACGCCATAATAAGCATGAGCATCCCCCTAATGCGTCTGCTGATGCAAAGTTTGACGCACATAAAGGATCAGGCGTCTGCACCAGAGGAAGAGGAAAGCCTTGATGACAGTCAGCGATTGTCTGGTCAGGGCAGTGTACATGACGAGGTACCGGGCGAAGAGGAGGTGGAGGATGAGGAGGATGATGGGGATGAGTATATTTTTAATGAGGAAGCTTTCCCGGGGGCACGGGAAATTGGTGGCGTGGCAAGGCCGGGTTCTGGTTTTTTGAGGGACACAAGTGACGTAGATTTGCCTGCAACTGCCCCTCAACCAAGCACAACCGCAGATTTGACAACGGGAACTTTGGCCCACATGGCGGATTATGCCTTGCGTATCCTCAAAAGGGACACACGCATTACAAAAATGATGAACGATGACGATTACTGGTTGGCCTGCCTCCTTGATCCTCGCTATAAAGGCAAATTGCAAAATATTATGCCACATGAGAACTTGGAACTAATATTAGCAACAAAACAATCAACTCTTGTTGACCGTTTGCTTCTGGCATTCCCTGCACACAGCGCCCGTGATCGTTCTCACACGAGCTCCAGGGGCCAGCAGACCAGAGGTGTTAGAGGGGCAGAAATCAGAAGTGGCGTTGGACAGAGGGGTTTTCTGACCAGGTTGTGGAGTGATTTTTCTATGACCGCAGACAGGACAGGTACTGCAGCATCAATTCAAAGTGACAGGAGACAACATTTGTCCAGTATGGTTACAAACTATTTTTCATCCCTTATCGACGTTCTCCCTCAACCGTCATTCCCATTTGATTACTGGGCATCCAAATTAGACACCTGGCCAGAATTGGCAGAATATGCATTGCAGGAGCTTGCTTGCCCGGCAGCTAGTGTCCTATCAGAAAGAGTATTCAGTGCTGCAGGTTCAATACTAACAGAAAAAAGGACTCGTCTGGCTACCCAAAATGTAGATGATCTAACCTTCATTAAAATGAACCACAACTGGATTTCAAAATCTTTTGCCCCACCCTGCCCGGCTGACACCTAGCTTTCCTATGAAAAGGTCTTGCCTGTGGACTATTCTGAATGACTTTTCCAATCTCGTAATTTTCTTCACCTGATTGTCCAGCATACGACATGTTTCCACCTCACGAAATGGCCAAACTCCCCACACGGGGCCGTGCTATCGCCACTTTGCGCTTGGACCCTTGAGAGTGCTGTTTGTCTGAAGAGGTGGGTGTGGCCGCTTTTGGTCGACGGCACTGCCACTGGGTCCCTCATAGTACAATAAAGTGTCTCTGGCGGTGGTGGTGCGCACCCAACGTCAGACACACCGTTGTAATATGAGGGGCCCTGTGCCTGTACCGCCGGCCACAAGACAGTTCCCCCCCCCAGCTCAAACAGTGCTCTACCACTAGCAAAATTATCTCTCACAGCTTCACCAATGTGTAGTCTAGCCGCTGACATCCTTCAATGCCTGGCACTGACAATACCATTGTTTTGACATTTTTGTTATGTTAGGCCTTCGAAGCCTGTCTGCGGTCCCTTCTTTCTACAACTACTACACTGACCAGGCCACTGCTGGCCGTGTTACCCTGGAACCAATTTAAAAGTGCCTACAGTCAGCCCAATTTTGTTATGTTAGGCCTTCGAAGACTGTCTGCCGTCACTCCTTCCACTAGACTTCCACTGACCATACACTGCTGCCCATGTACCCCTGGAACCAATTTAAAGTGCCTACAGCCAGCCCAATTTTGTTATGTTAGGCCTTCGAAGCCTGTCTGCGGTCACTCCTTCCACTAGACTTCCACTGACCAGACCACTGCTGCCCGTGTACCCCTGGAACCAATTTAAAAGTGCCTACAGCCAGCCCAAGTTTGTTATGTTAGGCCTTGGAAGCCTGTCTGCGGTCACTCCTTCCACTAGACTTCCACTGACCAGACCACTGCTGCCCGTGTACCCCTGGAACCAATTTAAAAGTGCCTACAGCCAGCCCAAGTTTGTTATGTTAGGCCTTGGAAGCCTGTCTGCGGTCACTCCTTCCACTAGACTTCCACTGACCAGACCACTGCTGCCCGTGTACCCCTGGAACCAATTTAAAAGTGCCTACAGCCAGCCCAAGTTTGTTATGTTAGGCCTTGGAAGCCTGTCTGCGGTCACTCCTTCCACTAGACTTCCACTGACCAGACCACTGCTGCCCGTGTACCCCTGGAACCAATTTAAAAGTGCCTACAGCCAGCCCAAGTTTGTTATGTTAGGCCTTGGAAGCCTGTCTGCGGTCACTCCTTCCACTAGACTTCCACTGACCAGACCACTGCTGCCCGTGTACCCCTGGAACCAATTTAAAAGTGCCTACAGCCAGCCCAAGTTTGTTATGTTAGGCCTTCTAAGCCTGTCTGCGGTCCATTCTTTCAACTACTACTACACTGACCAGGTCACTGCTGCCCGTGTACCCCTGGAACCAATTTAAAATTGCCTACAGCCAGCCCAATTTTTTTATTTTAGGCCTTCGATGCCTGTCTGCGGTCCATTCTTTCAACTACTACTACACTGACCAGGTCACTGCTGTCCGTGTACCCCTGGAACCAATTTAAAATTGCCTACAGCCATGTGTTATTATTTTAGGCCTTCGATGCCTGTCTGCGGTCACTCCTTCCACTAGGCCTCCACTGACCACACCACTGCTGTCCGTGTACCCCTGGAACCAATTTAAAATTGCCTACAGCCAGCCCAATTTTTTTATTTTAGGCCTTCGATGCCTGTCTGCGGTCCATTCTTTCAACTACTACTACACTGACCAGGTCACTGCTGTCCGTGTACCCCTGTAACCAATTTAAAATTGCCTACAGCCATGTGTTATTATTTTAGGCATTCGATGCCTGTCTGCGGTCCATTTTTTCAACTACTACTACACTGACCAGGTCACTGCTGCCCGTGTACCCCTGGAACCAATTTAAAATTGCCTACAGCCATGTGTTATTATTTTAGGCCTTCGATGCCTGTCTGCGGTCACTCCTTCCACTAGGCCTCCACTGACCACACCACTGCTGCCCGTGTACCCCTGGAACCAATTTAAAATTGCCTACAGCCAGCCCAATTTTTTTATTTTAGGCCTTCGATGCCTGTCTGCGGTCCATTCTTTCAACTACTACTACACTGACCAGGTCACTGCTGCCCGTGTACCCCTGGAACCAATTTAAAATTGCCTACAGCCATGTGTTATTATTTTAGGCCTTCGATGCCTGTCTGCGGTCACTCCTTCCACTAGGCCTCCACTGACCACACCACTGCTGTCCGTGTACCCCTGGAACCAATTTAAAATTGCCTACAGCCATGTGTTATTATTTTAGGCCTTCGATGCCTGTCTGCGGTCACTCCTTCCACTAGGCCTCCACTGACCACACCACTGCTGTCCGTGTACCCCTGGAACCAATTTAAAATTGCCTACAGCCATGTGTTATTATTTTAGGCCTTCGATGCCTGTCTGCGGTCACTCCTTCCACTAGGCCTCCACTGACCACACCACTGCTGTCCGTGTACCCCTGGAACCAATTTAAAATTGCCTACAGCCATGTGTTATTATTTTAGGCCTTCGATGCCTGTCTGCGGTCACTCCTTCCACTAGGCCTCCACTGACCACACCACTGCTGTCCGTGTACCCCTGGAACCAATTTAAAATTGCCTACAGCCAGCCCAATTTTTTTATTTTAGGCCTTCGATGCCTGTCTGCGGTCCATTCTTTCAACTACTACTACACTGACCAGGTCACTGCTGTCCGTGTACCCCTGGAACCAATTTAAAATTGCCTACAGCCATGTGTTATTATTTTAGGCCTTCGATGCCTGTCTGCGGTCACTCCTTCCACTAGGCCTCCACTGACCACACCACTGCTGTCCGTGTACCCCTGGAACCAATTTAAAATTGCCTACAGCCAGCCCAATTTTTTTATTTTAGGCCTTCGATGCCTGTCTGCGGTCCATTCTTTCAACTACTACTACACTGACCAGGTCACTGCTGTCCGTGTACCCCTGTAACCAATTTAAAATTGCCTACAGCCATGTGTTATTATTTTAGGCATTCGATGCCTGTCTGCGGTCCATTTTTTCAACTACTACTACACTGACCAGGTCACTGCTGCCCGTGTACCCCTGGAACCAATTTAAAATTGCCTACAGCCATGTGTTATTATTTTAGGCCTTCGATGCCTGTCTGCGGTCACTCCTTCCACTAGGCCTCCACTGACCACACCACTGCTGTCCGTGTACCCCTGGAACCAATTTAAAATTGCCTACAGCCATGTGTTATTATTTTAGGCCTTCGATGCCTGTCTGCGGTCCATTCTTTCAACTACTACTACACTGACCAGGGCACTGCTGGCCGTGTACCCCTGGAACCAACATCAGAAAATATAAAAATAAGTATTTTGCTTATAAAAAAGAAAATACTGGTGAGATATCAAATGCAGACATTTTAACATTAAAAACAAACACACAACTCTAATCTGGTACAGTACTAAAAATGGCCACCAGCTACAATTACTTTCTCCTGCAAGTAGTTAACTGAAAGTTTTTTTAATTGAAAACACACATATGGCATCCACCGAGTGTTGTCCTGTCGCGTCTTCTTTATATTATTGCCGAGAAGATGCAAAATAATGAAAATAATAAAATCATTAATTACCAAAATAATAGAGAAAGTCAACACCACATTGCAAATAAACATTCATTCCAAATAAAGAAGCAGGGCGCGTCCGAGGGTGAGTATATACCTAATAAGAATATAATCACCCTCGGACGCGCAATGCTTATTTCCAACAGCCTTCCTTCCTAAGAATCAGCCCTTCCGTCGTGTAGAGAGACGTTGTGTTACACTCCAAGGTGTTCCCCAGGTTGCCTTTCCTGAGCTTCGATCTTCCGGCTCTCGTTTAGTAGTTCTTGGAAACTACTCTGCATTAGGCCTTCAAATTGGGTATGGGGTGTAGAGAGATGGTGTGTTCCACTCCAAGGTGTTCCCCAGGTTGCCTTTCCTGAGCTTCGATCTTCCGGCTCTCGTTTAGTAGTTGTTGGAAACTACGCTGCATTAGGCCTTCAAATTGGGTATGGGGTGTAGCGAGAGGGTGTGTTACACTCCAAGGTGTTCCCCAGGTTGCCTTTCCTGAGCTTCGATCTTCCGGCTCTCGTTTAGTAGTTCTTGGAAACTACACTGCATTAGGCCTTCAAATTGGGTATGGGGTGTAGAGAGAGGGTGTGTTACACTCCAAGGTGTTCCCCAGGTTGCCTTTCCTGAGCTTCGATATTCCGGCTCTCGTTTAGTAGTTGTCGGAAACTACGCTGCATTAGGCCTACAAATTGGGTATGGGGCGTAGAGAGAGGGTGTGTTACACTCCAAGGTGTTCCCCAGGTTGCCTTTCCTGAGCTTCGATATTCCGGCTCTCGTTTAGTAGTTGTCGGAAACTACGCTGCATTAGGCCTACAAATTGGGTATGGGGTGTAGAGAGAGGGTGTGTTACACTCCAAGGTGTTCCCCAGGTTGCCTTTCCTGAGCTTCGATCTTCATGCTCTCGTTTAGTAGTTGTCGGAAACTACGCTGCATTAGGCCTACAAATTGGGTATGGGGTGTAGAGAGAGGGTTTGTTACACTCCAAGGTGTTCCCCAGGTTGCCTTTCCTGAGCTTCGATCTT
>NW_027194005.1:0-29619 GCF_032444005.1 Ranitomeya imitator
GAACAAGAAACCACCAAAAATTTTAACCAGTCATCGTTCTCACAACACTGAGGACCAGTCATTCGAAATGACTTCTCCATGCATTTTATGCATTGGTAAAAGCACTATGATGAAAAGGTGTGATATGTTTTCAGGTATCTCCTATACTAATAGAGCCACATGCTCACCGGTTTGCCACATGATGTAGGCCTATGGACTGAACAAGAAACCACCAAAAATTTTAACCAGTCATCGTTCTCACAACACTGAGGACCAGTCATTCGAAATGACTTCTCCATGCATTTTATGCATTGGTAAAAGCACTATGATGAAAAGTGTGATATGTTTTCAGGTATCTCCTATACTAATAGAGCCACATGCTCACCGGTTTGCCACATGATGTAGGCCTATGGACTGAACAAGAAACCACCAAAAATTTTAACCAGTCATCGTTCTCACAACACTGAGGACCAGTCATTCGAAATGACTTCTCCATGCATTTTATGCATTGGTAAAAGCACTATGATGAAAAGTGTGATATGTTTTCAGGTATCTCCTATACTAATAGAGCCACATGCTCACCGGTTTGCCACATGATGTAGGCCTATGGACTGAACAAGAAACCACCAAAAATTTTAACCAGTCATCGTTCTCACAACACTGAGGACCAGTCATTCGAAATGACTTCTCCATGCATTTTATGCATTGGTAAAAGCACTATGATGAAAAGTGTGATATGTTTTCAGGTATCTCCTATACTAATAGAGCCACATGCTCACCGGTTTGCCACATGATGTAGGCCTATGGACTGAACAAGAAACCACCAAAAATTTTAACCAGTCATCGTTCTCACAACACTGAGGACCAGTCATTCGAAATGACTTCTCCATGCATTTTATGCATTGGTAAAAGCACTATGATGAAAAGTGTGATATGTTTTCAGGTATCTCCTATACTAATAGAGCCACATGCTCACCGGTTTGCCACATGATGTAGGCCTATGGACTGAACAAGAAACCACCAAAAATTTTAACCAGTCATCGTTCTCACAACACTGAGGACCAGTCATTCGAAATGACTTCTCCATGCATTTTATGCATTGGTAAAAGCACTATGATGAAAAGTGTGATATGTTTTCAGGTATCTCCTATACTAATAGAGCCACATGCTCACCGGTTTGCCACATGATGTAGGCCTATGGACTGAACAAGAAACCACCAAAAATTTTAACCAGTCATCGTTCTCACAACACTGAGGACCAGTCATTCGAAATGACTTCTCCATGCATTTTATGCATTGGTAAAAGCACTATGATGAAAAGTGTGATATGTTTTCAGGTATCTCCTATACTAATAGAGCCACATGCTCACCGGTTTGCCACATGATGTAGGCCTATGGACTGAACAAGAAACCACCAAAAATTTTAACCAGTCATCGTTCTCACAACACTGAGGACCAGTCATTCGAAATGACTTCTCCATGCATTTTATGCATTGGTAAAAGCACTATGATGAAAAGTGTGATATGTTTTCAGGTATCTCCTATACTAATAGAGCCACATGCTCACCGGTTTGCCACATGATGTAGGCCTATGGACTGAACAAGAAACCACCAAAAATTTTAACCAGTCATCGTTCTCACAACACTGAGGACCAGTCATTCGAAATGACTTCTCCATGCATTTTATGCATTGGTAAAAGCACTATGATGAAAAGTGTGATATGTTTTCAGGTATCTCCTATACTAATAGAGCCACATGCTCACCGGTTTGCCACATGATGTAGGCCTATGGACTGAACAAGAAACCACCAAAAATTTTAACCAGTCATCGTTCTCACAACACTGAGGACCAGTCATTCGAAATGACTTCTCCATGCATTTTATGCATTGGTAAAAGCACTATGATGAAAAGTGTGATATGTTTTCAGGTATCTCCTATACTAATAGAGCCACATGCTCACCGGTTTGCCACATGATGTAGGCCTATGGACTGAACAAGAAACCACCAAAAATTTTAACCAGTCATCGTTCTCACAACACTGAGGACCAGTCATTCGAAATGACTTCTCCATGCATTTTATGCATTGGTAAAAGCACTATGATGAAAAGTGTGATATGTTTTCAGGTATCTCCTATACTAATAGAGCCACATGCTCACCGGTTTGCCACATGATGTAGGCCTATGGACTGAACAAGAAACCACCAAAAATTTTAACCAGTCATCGTTCTCACAACACTGAGGACCAGTCATTCGAAATGACTTCTCCATGCATTTTATGCATTGGTAAAAGCACTATGATGAAAAGTGTGATATGTTTTCAGGTATCTCCTATACTAATAGAGCCACATGCTCACCGGTTTGCCACATGATGTAGGCCTATGGACTGAACAAGAAACCACCAAAAATTTTAACCAGTCATCGTTCTCACAACACTGAGGACCAGTCATTCGAAATGACTTCTCCATGCATTTTATGCATTGGTAAAAGCACTATGATGAAAAGTGTGATATGTTTTCAGGTATCTCCTATACTAATAGAGCCACATGCTCACCGGTTTGCCACATGATGTAGGCCTATGGACTGAACAAGAAACCACCAAAAATTTTAACCAGTCATCGTTCTCACAACACTGAGGACCAGTCATTCGAAATGACTTCTCCATGCATTTTATGCATTGGTAAAAGCACTATGATGAAAAGTGTGATATGTTTTCAGGTATCTCCTATACTAATAGAGCCACATGCTCACCGGTTTGCCACATGATGTAGGCCTATGGACTGAACAAGAAACCACCAAAAATTTTAACCAGTCATCGTTCTCACAACACTGAGGACCAGTCATTCGAAATGACTTCTCCATGCATTTTATGCATTGGTAAAAGCACTATGATGAAAAGTGTGATATGTTTTCAGGTATCTCCTATACTAATAGAGCCACATGCTCACCGGTTTGCCACATGATGTAGGCCTATGGACTGAACAAGAAACCACCAAAAATTTTAACCAGTCATCGTTCTCACAACACTGAGGACCAGTCATTCGAAATGACTTCTCCATGCATTTTATGCATTGGTAAAAGCACTATGATGAAAAGTGTGATATGTTTTCAGGTATCTCCTATACTAATAGAGCCACATGCTCACCGGTTTGCCACATGATGTAGGCCTATGGACTGAACAAGAAACCACCAAAAATTTTAACCAGTCATCGTTCTCACAACACTGAGGACCAGTCATTCGAAATGACTTCTCCATGCATTTTATGCATTGGTAAAAGCACTATGATGAAAAGTGTGATATGTTTTCAGGTATCTCCTATACTAATAGAGCCACATGCTCACCGGTTTGCCACATGATGTAGGCCTATGGACTGAACAAGAAACCACCAAAAATTTTAACCAGTCATCGTTCTCACAACACTGAGGACCAGTCATTCGAAATGACTTCTCCATGCATTTTATGCATTGGTAAAAGCACTATGATGAAAAGTGTGATATGTTTTCAGGTATCTCCTATACTAATAGAGCCACATGCTCACCGGTTTGCCACATGATGTAGGCCTATGGACTGAACAAGAAACCACCAAAAATTTTAACCAGTCATCGTTCTCACAACACTGAGGACCAGTCATTCGAAATGACTTCTCCATGCATTTTATGCATTGGTAAAAGCACTATGATGAAAAGTGTGATATGTTTTCAGGTATCTCCTATACTAATAGAGCCACATGCTCACCGGTTTGCCACATGATGTAGGCCTATGGACTGAACAAGAAACCACCAAAAATTTTAACCAGTCATCGTTCTCACAACACTGAGGACCAGTCATTCGAAATGACTTCTCCATGCATTTTATGCATTGGTAAAAGCACTATGATGAAAAGTGTGATATGTTTTCAGGTATCTCCTATACTAATAGAGCCACATGCTCACCGGTTTGCCACATGATGTAGGCCTATGGACTGAACAAGAAACCACCAAAAATTTTAACCAGTCATCGTTCTCACAACACTGAGGACCAGTCATTCGAAATGACTTCTCCATGCATTTTATGCATTGGTAAAAGCACTATGATGAAAAGTGTGATATGTTTTCAGGTATCTCCTATACTAATAGAGCCACATGCTCACCGGTTTGCCACATGATGTAGGCCTATGGACTGAACAAGAAACCACCAAAAATTTTAACCAGTCATCGTTCTCACAACACTGAGGACCAGTCATTCGAAATGACTTCTCCATGCATTTTATGCATTGGTAAAAGCACTATGATGAAAAGTGTGATATGTTTTCAGGTATCTCCTATACTAATAGAGCCACATGCTCACCGGTTTGCCACATGATGTAGGCCTATGGACTGAACAAGAAACCACCAAAAATTTTAACCAGTCATCGTTCTCACAACACTGAGGACCAGTCATTCGAAATGACTTCTCCATGCATTTTATGCATTGGTAAAAGCACTATGATGAAAAGTGTGATATGTTTTCAGGTATCTCCTATACTAATAGAGCCACATGCTCACCGGTTTGCCACATGATGTAGGCCTATGGACTGAACAAGAAACCACCAAAAATTTTAACCAGTCATCGTTCTCACAACACTGAGGACCAGTCATTCGAAATGACTTCTCCATGCATTTTATGCATTGGTAAAAGCACTATGATGAAAAGTGTGATATGTTTTCAGGTATCTCCTATACTAATAGAGCCACATGCTCACCGGTTTGCCACATGATGTAGGCCTATGGACTGAACAAGAAACCACCAAAAATTTTAACCAGTCATCGTTCTCACAACACTGAGGACCAGTCATTCGAAATGACTTCTCCATGCATTTTATGCATTGGTAAAAGCACTATGATGAAAAGTGTGATATGTTTTCAGGTATCTCCTATACTAATAGAGCCACATGCTCACCGGTTTGCCACATGATGTAGGCCTATGGACTGAACAAGAAACCACCAAAAATTTTAACCAGTCATCGTTCTCACAACACTGAGGACCAGTCATTCGAAATGACTTCTCCATGCATTTTATGCATTGGTAAAAGCACTATGATGAAAAGTGTGATATGTTTTCAGGTATCTCCTATACTAATAGAGCCACATGCTCACCGGTTTGCCACATGATGTAGGCCTATGGACTGAACAAGAAACCACCAAAAATTTTAACCAGTCATCGTTCTCACAACACTGAGGACCAGTCATTCGAAATGACTTCTCCATGCATTTTATGCATTGGTAAAAGCACTATGATGAAAAGTGTGATATGTTTTCAGGTATCTCCTATACTAATAGAGCCACATGCTCACCGGTTTGCCACATGATGTAGGCCTATGGACTGAACAAGAAACCACCAAAAATTTTAACCAGTCATCGTTCTCACAACACTGAGGACCAGTCATTCGAAATGACTTCTCCATGCATTTTATGCATTGGTAAAAGCACTATGATGAAAAGTGTGATATGTTTTCAGGTATCTCCTATACTAATAGAGCCACATGCTCACCGGTTTGCCACATGATGTAGGCCTATGGACTGAACAAGAAACCACCAAAAATTTTAACCAGTCATCGTTCTCACAACACTGAGGACCAGTCATTCGAAATGACTTCTCCATGCATTTTATGCATTGGTAAAAGCACTATGATGAAAAGTGTGATATGTTTTCAGGTATCTCCTATACTAATAGAGCCACATGCTCACCGGTTTGCCACATGATGTAGGCCTATGGACTGAACAAGAAACCACCAAAAATTTTAACCAGTCATCGTTCTCACAACACTGAGGACCAGTCATTCGAAATGACTTCTCCATGCATTTTATGCATTGGTAAAAGCACTATGATGAAAAGTGTGATATGTTTTCAGGTATCTCCTATACTAATAGAGCCACATGCTCACCGGTTTGCCACATGATGTAGGCCTATGGACTGAACAAGAAACCACCAAAAATTTTAACCAGTCATCGTTCTCACAACACTGAGGACCAGTCATTCGAAATGACTTCTCCATGCATTTTATGCATTGGTAAAAGCACTATGATGAAAAGTGTGATATGTTTTCAGGTATCTCCTATACTAATAGAGCCACATGCTCACCGGTTTGCCACATGATGTAGGCCTATGGACTGAACAAGAAACCACCAAAAATTTTAACCAGTCATCGTTCTCACAACACTGAGGACCAGTCATTCGAAATGACTTCTCCATGCATTTTATGCATTGGTAAAAGCACTATGATGAAAAGTGTGATATGTTTTCAGGTATCTCCTATACTAATAGAGCCACATGCTCACCGGTTTGCCACATGATGTAGGCCTATGGACTGAACAAGAAACCACCAAAAATTTTAACCAGTCATCGTTCTCACAACACTGAGGACCAGTCATTCGAAATGACTTCTCCATGCATTTTATGCATTGGTAAAAGCACTATGATGAAAAGTGTGATATGTTTTCAGGTATCTCCTATACTAATAGAGCCACATGCTCACCGGTTTGCCACATGATGTAGGCCTATGGACTGAACAAGAAACCACCAAAAATTTTAACCAGTCATCGTTCTCACAACACTGAGGACCAGTCATTCGAAATGACTTCTCCATGCATTTTATGCATTGGTAAAAGCACTATGATGAAAAGTGTGATATGTTTTCAGGTATCTCCTATACTAATAGAGCCACATGCTCACCGGTTTGCCACATGATGTAGGCCTATGGACTGAACAAGAAACCACCAAAAATTTTAACCAGTCATCGTTCTCACAACACTGAGGACCAGTCATTCGAAATGACTTCTCCATGCATTTTATGCATTGGTAAAAGCACTATGATGAAAAGTGTGATATGTTTTCAGGTATCTCCTATACTAATAGAGCCACATGCTCACCGGTTTGCCACATGATGTAGGCCTATGGACTGAACAAGAAACCACCAAAAATTTTAACCAGTCATCGTTCTCACAACACTGAGGACCAGTCATTCGAAATGACTTCTCCATGCATTTTATGCATTGGTAAAAGCACTATGATGAAAAGTGTGATATGTTTTCAGGTATCTCCTATACTAATAGAACCACATGCTCACCGGTTTGCCACATGATGTAGGCCTATGGACTGAACAAGAAACCACCAAAAATTTTAACCAGTCATCGTTCTCACAACACTGAGGACCAGTCATTCGAAATGACTTCTCCATGCATTTTATGCATTGGTAAAAGCACTATGATGAAAAGTGTGATATGTTTTCAGGTATCTCCTATACTAATAGAGCCACATGCTCACCGTTTTGCCACATGATGTAGGCCTATGGACTGAACAAGAAACCACCAAAAATTTTAACCAGTCATCGTTCTCACAACACTGAGGACCAGTCATTCGAAATGACTTCTCCATGCATTTTATGCATTGGTAAAAGCACTATGATGAAAAGTGTGATATGTTTTCAGGTATCTCCTATACTAATAGAGCCACATGCTCACCGGTTTGCCACATGATGTAGGCCTATGGACTGAACAAGAAACCACCAAAAATTTTAACCAGTCATCATTCTCACAACACTGAGGACCAGTCATTCGAAATGACTTCTCCATGCATTTTATGCATTGGTAAAAGCACTATGATGAAAAGTGTGATATGATTTCAGGTATCTCCTATACTAATAGAGCCACATGCTCACCGGTTTGCCATATGATGTAGGCCTATGGACTGAACAAGAAACCACCAAAAATGTTAACCAGTCATCGTTCTCACAACACTGAGGACCAGTCATTCGAAATGACTTCTCCATGCATTTTATGCATTGGTAAAAGCACTATGATGAAAAGTGTGATATGTTTTCAGGTATCTCCTATACTAATAGAGCCACATGCTCACCGGTTTGCCACATGATGTAGGCCTATGGACTGAACAAGAAACCACCAAAAATTTTAACCAGTCATCGTTCTCACAACACTGAGGACCAGTCATTCGAAATGACTTCTCCATGCATTTTATGCATTGGTAAAAGCACTATGATGAAAAGTGTGATATGTTTTCAGGTATCTCCTATACTAATAGAGCCACATGCTCACCGGTTTGCCACATGATGTAGGCCTATGGACTGAACAAGAAACCACCAAAAATTTTAACCAGTCATCGTTCTCACAACACTGAGGACCAGTCATTCGAAATGACTTCTCCATGCATTTTATGCATTGGTAAAAGCACTATGATGAAAAGTGTGATATGTTTTCAGGTATCTCCTATACTAATAGAGCCACATGCTCACCGGTTTGCCACATGTAAAAGCACTATGATGAAAAGTGTGATATGTTTTCAGGTATCTCCTATACTAATAGAGCCACATGCTCACCGGTTTGCCACATGATGTAGGCCTATGGACTGAACAAGAAACCACCAAAAATTTTAACCAGTCATCGTTCTCACAACACTGAGGACCAGTCATTCGAAATGACTTCTCCATGCATTTTATGCATTGGTAAAAGCACTATGATGAAAAGTGTGATATGTTTTCAGGTATCTCCTATACTAATAGAGCCACATGCTCACCGGTTTGCCACATGATGTAGGCCTATGGACTGAACAAGAAACCACCAAAAATTTTAACCAGTCATCGTTCTCACAACACTGAGGACCAGTCATTCGAAATGACTTCTCCATGCATTTTATGCATTGGTAAAAGCACTATGATGAAAAGTGTGATATGTTTTCAGGTATCTCCTATACTAATAGAGCCACATGCTCACCGGTTTGCCACATGATGTAGGCCTATGGACTGAACAAGAAACCACCAAAAATTTTAACCAGTCATCGTTCTCACAACACTGAGGACCAGTCATTCGAAATGACTTCTCCATGCATTTTATGTATTGGTAAAAGCACTATGATGAAAAGTGTGATATGTTTTCAGGTATCTCCTATACTAATAGAGCCACATGCTCACCGGTTTGCCACATGATGTAGGCCTATGGACTGAACAAGAAACCACCAAAAATTTTAACCAGTCATCATTCTCACAACACTGAGGACCAGTCATTCGAAATGACTTCTCCATGCATTTTATGCATTGGTAAAAGCACTATGATGAAAAGTGTGATATGTTTTCAGGTATCTCCTATACTAATAGAGCCACATGCTCACCGGTTTGCCACATGATGTAGGCCTATGGACTGAACAAGAAACCACCAAAAATTTTAACCAGTCATCGTTCTCACAACACTGAGGACCAGTCATTCGAAATGACTTCTCCATGCATTTTATGTATTGGTAAAAGCACTATGATGAAAAGTGTGATATGTTTTCAGGTATCTCCTATACTAATAGAGCCACATGCTCACCGGTTTGCCACATGATGTAGGCCTATGGACTGAACAAGAAACCACCAAAAATTTTAACCAGTCATCATTCTCACAACACTGAGGACCAGTCATTCGAAATGACTTCTCCATGCATTTTATGCATTGGTAAAAGCACTATGATGAAAAGTGTGATATGTTTTCAGGTATCTCCTATACTAATAGAGCCACATGCTCACCGGTTTGCCACATGATGTAGGCCTATGGACTGAACAAGAAACCACCAAAAATTTTAACCAGTCATCGTTCTTACAACACTGAGGACCAGTCATTCGAAATGACTTCTCCATGCATTTTATGCATTGGTAAAAGCACTATGATGAAAAGTGTGATATGTTTTCAGGTATCTCCTATACTAATAGAGCCACATGCTCACCGGTTTGCCACATGATGTAGGCCTATGGACTGAACAAGAAACCACCAAAAATTTTAACCAGTCATCGTTCTCACAACACTGAGGACCAGTCATTCGAAATGACTTCTCCATGCATTTTATGCATTGGTAAAAGCACTATGATGAAAAGTGTGATATGTTTTCAGGTATCTCCTATACTAATAGAGCCACATGCTCACCGGTTTGCCACATGATGTAGGCCTATGGACTGAACAAGAAACCACCAAAAATTTTAACCAGTCATCGTTCTCACAACACTGAGGACCAGTCATTCGAAATGACTTCTCCATGCATTTTATGTATTGGTAAAAGCACTATGATGAAAAGTGTGATATGTTTTCAGGTATCTCCTATACTAATAGAGCCACATGCTCACCGATTTGCCACATGATGTAGGCCTATGGACTGAACAAGAAACCACCAAAAATTTTAACCAGTCATCATTCTCACAACACTGAGGACCAGTCATTCGAAATGACTTCTCCATGCATTTTATGCATTGGTAAAAGCACTATGATGAAAAGTGTGATATGTTTTCAGGTATCTCCTATACTAATAGAGCCACATGCTCACCGGTTTGCCACATGATGTAGGCCTATGGACTGAACAAGAAACCACCAAAAATTTTAACCAGTCATCGTTCTCACAACACTGAGGACCAGTCATTCGAAATGACTTCTCCATGCATTTTATGCATTGGTAAAAGCACTATGATGAAAAGTGTGATATGTTTTCAGGTATCTCCTATACTAATAGAGCCACATGCTCACCGGTTTGCCACATGATGTAGGCCTATGGACTGAACAAGAAACCACCAAAAATTTTAACCAGTCATCGTTCTCACAACACTGAGGACCAGTCATTCGAAATGACTTCTCCATGCATTTTATGCATTGGTAAAAGCACTATGATGAAAAGTGTGATATGTTTTCAGGTATCTCCTATACTAATAGAGCCACATGCTCACCGGTTTGCCACATGATGTAGGCCTATGGACTGAACAAGAAACCACCAAAAATTTTAACCAGTCATCGTTCTCACAACACTGAGGACCAGTCATTCGAATGACTTCTCCATGCATTTTATGCATTGGTAAAAGCACTATGATGAAAAGTGTGATATGTTTTCAGGTATCTCCTATACTAATAGAGCCACATGCTCACCGGTTTGCCACATGATGTAGGCCTATGGACTGAACAAGAAACCACCAAAAATTTTAACCAGTCATCGTTCTCACAACACTGAGGACCAGTCATTCGAAATGACTTCTCCATGCATTTTATGCATTGGTAAAAGCACTATGATGAAAAGTGTGATATGTTTTCAGGTATCTCCTATACTAATAGAGCCACATGCTCACCGGTTTGCCACATGATGTAGGCCTATGGACTGAACAAGAAACCACCAAAAATTTTAACCAGTCATCGTTCTCACAACACTGAGGACCAGTCATTCGAAATGACTTCTCCATGCATTTTATGCATTGGTAAAAGCACTATGATGAAAAGTGTGATATGTTTTCAGGTATCTCCTATACTAATAGAACCACATGCTCACCGGTTTGCCACATGATGTAGGCCTATGGACTGAACAAGAAACCACCAAAAATTTTAACCAGTCATCGTTCTCACAACACTGAGGACCAGTCATTCGAAATGACTTCTCCATGCATTTTATGCATTGGTAAAAGCACTATGATGAAAAGTGTGATATGTTTTCAGGTATCTCCTATACTAATAGAGCCACATGCTCACCGTTTTGCCACATGATGTAGGCCTATGGACTGAACAAGAAACCACCAAAAATTTTAACCAGTCATCGTTCTCACAACACTGAGGACCAGTCATTCGAAATGACTTCTCCATGCATTTTATGCATTGGTAAAAGCACTATGATGAAAAGTGTGATATGTTTTCAGGTATCTCCTATACTAATAGAGCCACATGCTCACCGGTTTGCCACATGATGTAGGCCTATGGACTGAACAAGAAACCACCAAAAATTTTAACCAGTCATCATTCTCACAACACTGAGGACCAGTCATTCGAAATGACTTCTCCATGCATTTTATGCATTGGTAAAAGCACTATGATGAAAAGTGTGATATGATTTCAGGTATCTCCTATACTAATAGAGCCACATGCTCACCGGTTTGCCATATGATGTAGGCCTATGGACTGAACAAGAAACCACCAAAAATGTTAACCAGTCATCGTTCTCACAACACTGAGGACCAGTCATTCGAAATGACTTCTCCATGCATTTTATGCATTGGTAAAAGCACTATGATGAAAAGTGTGATATGTTTTCAGGTATCTCCTATACTAATAGAGCCACATGCTCACCGGTTTGCCACATGATGTAGGCCTATGGACTGAACAAGAAACCACCAAAAATTTTAACCAGTCATCGTTCTCACAACACTGAGGACCAGTCATTCGAAATGACTTCTCCATGCATTTTATGCATTGGTAAAAGCACTATGATGAAAAGTGTGATATGTTTTCAGGTATCTCCTATACTAATAGAGCCACATGCTCACCGGTTTGCCACATGATGTAGGCCTATGGACTGAACAAGAAACCACCAAAGATTTTAACCAGTCATCGTTCTCACAACACTGAGGACCAGTCATTCGAAATGACTTCTCCATGCATTTTATGCATTGGTAAAAGCACTATGATGAAAAGTGTGATATGTTTTCAGGTATCTCCTATACTAATAGAGCCACATGCTCACCGGTTTGCCACATGTAAAAGCACTATGATGAAAAGTGTGATATGTTTTCAGGTATCTCCTATACTAATAGAGCCACATGCTCACCGGTTTGCCACATGATGTAGGCCTATGGACTGAACAAGAAACCACCAAAAATTTTAACCAGTCATCGTTCTCACAACACTGAGGACCAGTCATTCGAAATGACTTCTCCATGCATTTTATGCATTGGTAAAAGCACTATGATGAAAAGTGTGATATGTTTTCAGGTATCTCCTATACTAATAGAGCCACATGCTCACCGGTTTGCCACATGATGTAGGCCTATGGACTGAACAAGAAACCACCAAAAATTTTAACCAGTCATCGTTCTCACAACACTGAGGACCAGTCATTCGAAATGACTTCTCCATGCATTTTATGCATTGGTAAAAGCACTATGATGAAAAGTGTGATATGTTTTCAGGTATCTCCTATACTAATAGAGCCACATGCTCACCGGTTTGCCACATGATGTAGGCCTATGGACTGAACAAGAAACCACCAAAAATTTTAACCAGTCATCGTTCTCACAACACTGAGGACCAGTCATTCGAAATGACTTCTCCATGCATTTTATGTATTGGTAAAAGCACTATGATGAAAAGTGTGATATGTTTTCAGGTATCTCCTATACTAATAGAGCCACATGCTCACCGGTTTGCCACATGATGTAGGCCTATGGACTGAACAAGAAACCACCAAAAATTTTAACCAGTCATCATTCTCACAACACTGAGGACCAGTCATTCGAAATGACTTCTCCATGCATTTTATGCATTGGTAAAAGCACTATGATGAAAAGTGTGATATGTTTTCAGGTATCTCCTATACTAATAGAGCCACATGCTCACCGGTTTGCCACATGATGTAGGCCTATGGACTGAACAAGAAACCACCAAAAATTTTAACCAGTCATCGTTCTCACAACACTGAGGACCAGTCATTCGAAATGACTTCTCCATGCATTTTATGCATTGGTAAAAGCACTATGATGAAAAGTGTGATATGTTTTCAGGTATCTCCTATACTAATAGAGCCACATGCTCACCGGTTTGTCACATGATGTAGGCCTATGGACTGAACAAGAAACCACCAAAAATTTTAACCAGTCATTGTTCTCACAACACTGAGGACCAGTCATTCGAAATGACTTCTCCATGCATTTTATGCATTGGTAAAAGCACTATGATGAAAAGTGTGATATGTTTTCAGGTATCTCCTATACTAATAGAGCCACATGCTCACCGGTTTGCCACATGATGTAGGCCTATGGACTGAACAAGAAACCACCAAAAATTTTAACCAGTCATCGTTCTCACAACACTGAGGACCAGTCATTCGAAATGACTTCTCCATGCATTTTATGCATTGGTAAAAGCACTATGATGAAAAGTGTGATATGTTTTCAGGTATCTCCTATACTAATAGAGCCACATGCTCACCGGTTTGCCACATGATGTAGGCCTATGGACTGAACAAGAAACCACCAAAAATTTTAACCAGTCATCGTTCTCACAACACTGAGGACCAGTCATTCGAAATGACTTCTCCATGCATTTTATGAATTGGTAAAAGCACTATGATGAAAAGTGTGATACGTTTTCAGGTATCTCCTATACTAATAGAGCCACATGCTCACCGGTTTGCCACATGATGTAGGCCTATGGACTGAACAAGAAACCACCAAAAATTTTAACCAGTCATCGTTCTCACAACACTGAGGACCAGTCATTCGAAATGACTTCTCCATGCATTTTATGCATTGGTAAAAGCACTATGATGAAAAGTGTGATATGTTTTCAGGTATCTCCTATACTAATAGAGCCACATGCTCACCGGTTTGCCACAGGATGTAGGCCTATGGACTGAACAAGAAACCACCAAAAATTTTAACCAGTCATCGTTCTCACAACACTGAGGACCAGTCATTCGAAATGACTTCTCCATGCATTTTATGCATTGGTAAAAGCACTATGATGAAAAGTGTGATATGTTTTCAGGTATCTCCTATACTAATAGAGCCACATGCTCACCGGTTTGCCACATGATGTAGGCCTATGGACTGAACAAGAAACCACCAAAAATTTTAACCAGTCATCGTTCTCACAACACTGAGGACCAGTCATTCGAAATGACTTCTCCATGCATTTTATGCATTGGTAAAAGCACTATGATGAAAAGTGTGATATGTTTTCAGGTATCTCCTATACTAATAGAGCCACATGCTCACCGGTTTGCCACATGATGTAGGCCTATGGACTGAACAAGAAACCACCAAAAATTTTAACCAGTCATCGTTCTCACAACACTGAGGACCAGTCATTCGAAATGACTTCTCCATGCATTTTATGAATTGGTAAAAGCACTATGATGAAAAGTGTGATACGTTTTCAGGTATCTCCTATACTAATAGAGCCACATGCTCACCGGTTTGCCACATGATGTAGGCCTATGGACTGAACAAGAAACCACCAAAAATTTTAACCAGTCATCGTTCTCACAACACTGAGGACCAGTCATTCGAAATGACTTCTCCATGCATTTTATGCATTGGTAAAAGCACTATGATGAAAAGTGTGATATGTTTTCAGGTATCTCCTATACTAATAGAGCCACATGCTCACCGGTTTGCCACATGATGTAGGCCTATGGACTGAACAAGAAACCACCAAAAATTTTAACCAGTCATCGTTCTCACAACACTGAGGACCAGTCATTCGAAATGACTTCTCCATGCATTTTATGCATTGGTAAAAGCACTATGATGAAAAGTGTGATATGTTTTCAGGTATCTCCTATACTAATAGAGCCACATGCTCACCGGTTTGCCACATGATGTAGGCCTATGGACTGAACAAGAAACCACCAAAAATTTTAACCAGTCATCGTTCTCACAACACTGAGGACCAGTCATTCGAAATGACTTCTCCATGCATTTTATGCATTGGTAAAAGCACTATGATGAAAAGTGTGATATGTTTTCAGGTATCTCCTATACTAATAGAGCCACATGCTCACCGGTTTGCCACATGATGTAGGCCTATGGACAGAACAAGAAACCACCAAAAATTTTAACCAGTCATCGTTCTCACAACACTGAGGACCAGTCATTCGAAATGTCTTCTCCATGCATTTTATGCATTGGTAAAAGCACAATGATGAAAAGTGTGATATGTTTTCAGGTATCTCCTATACTAATAGAGCCACATGCTCACCGGTTTGCCACATGATGTAGGCCTATGGACTGAACAAGAAACCACCAAAAATTTTAACCAGTCATCGTTCTCACAACACTGAGGACCAGTCATTCGAAATGACTTCTCCATGCATTTTATGCATTGGTAAAAGCACTATGATGAAAAGTGTGATATGTTTTCAGGTATCTCCTATACTAATAGAGCCACATGCTCACCGGTTTGCCACATGATGTAGGCCTATGGACTGAACAAGAAACCACCAAAAATTTTAACCAGTCATCGTTCTCACAACACTGAGGACCAGTCATTCGAAATGACTTCTCCATGCATTTTATGCATTGGTAAAAGCACTATGATGAAAAGTGTGATATGTTTTCAGGTATCTCCTATACTAATAGAGCCACATGCTCACCGGTTTGCCACATGATGTAGGCCTATGGACTGAACAAGAAACCACCAAAAATTTTAACCAGTCATCGTTCTCACAACACTGAGGACCAGTCATTCGAAATGACTTCTCCATGCATTTTATGTATTGGTAAAAGCACTATGATGAAAAGTGTGATATGTTTTCAGGTATCTCCTATACTAATAGAGCCACATGCTCACCGGTTTGCCACATGATGTAGGCCTATGGACTGAACAAGAAACCACCAAAAATTTTAACCAGTCATCATTCTCACAACACTGAGGACCAGTCATTCGAAATGACTTCTCCATGCATTTTATGCATTGGTAAAAGCACTATGATGAAAAGTGTGATATGTTTTCAGGTATCTCCTATACTAATAGAGCCACATGCTCACCGGTTTGCCACATGATGTAGGCCTATGGACTGAACAAGAAACCACCAAAAATTTTAACCAGTCATCGTTCTTACAACACTGAGGACCAGTCATTCGAAATGACTTCTCCATGCATTTTATGCATTGGTAAAAGCACTATGATGAAAAGTGTGATATGTTTTCAGGTATCTCCTATACTAATAGAGCCACATGCTCACCGGTTTGCCACATGATGTAGGCCTATGGACTGAACAAGAAACCACCAAAAATTTTAACCAGTCATCGTTCTCACAACACTGAGGACCAGTCATTCGAAATGACTTCTCCATGCATTTTATGCATTGGTAAAAGCACTATGATGAAAAGTGTGATATGTTTTCAGGTATCTCCTATACTAATAGAGCCACATGCTCACCGGTTTGCCACATGATGTAGGCCTATGGACTGAACAAGAAACCACCAAAAATTTTAACCAGTCATCGTTCTCACAACACTGAGGACCAGTCATTCGAAATGACTTCTCCATGCATTTTATGTATTGGTAAAAGCACTATGATGAAAAGTGTGATATGTTTTCAGGTATCTCCTATACTAATAGAGCCACATGCTCACCGATTTGCCACATGATGTAGGCCTATGGACTGAACAAGAAACCACCAAAAATTTTAACCAGTCATCATTCTCACAACACTGAGGACCAGTCATTCGAAATGACTTCTCCATGCATTTTATGCATTGGTAAAAGCACTATGATGAAAAGTGTGATATGTTTTCAGGTATCTCCTATACTAATAGAGCCACATGCTCACCGGTTTGCCACATGATGTAGGCCTATGGACTGAACAAGAAACCACCAAAAATTTTAACCAGTCATCGTTCTCACAACACTGAGGACCAGTCATTCGAAATGACTTCTCCATGCATTTTATGCATTGGTAAAAGCACTATGATGAAAAGTGTGATATGTTTTCAGGTATCTCCTATACTAATAGAGCCACATGCTCACCGGTTTGCCACATGATGTAGGCCTATGGACTGAACAAGAAACCACCAAAAATTTTAACCAGTCATCGTTCTCACAACACTGAGGACCAGTCATTCGAAATGACTTCTCCATGCATTTTATGCATTGGTAAAAGCACTATGATGAAAAGTGTGATATGTTTTCAGGTATCTCCTATACTAATAGAGCCACATGCTCACCGGTTTGCCACATGATGTAGGCCTATGGACTGAACAAGAAACCACCAAAAATTTTAACCAGTCATCGTTCTCACAACACTGAGGACCAGTCATTCGAAATGACTTCTCCATGCATTTTATGCATTGGTAAAAGCACTATGATGAAAAGTGTGATATGTTTTCAGGTATCTCCTATACTAATAGAGCCACATGCTCACCGGTTTGCCACATGATGTAGGCCTATGGACTGAACAAGAAACCACCAAAAATTTTAACCAGTCATCGTTCTCACAACACTGAGGACCAGTCATTCGAAATGACTTCTCCATGCATTTTATGCATTGGTAAAAGCACTATGATGAAAAGTGTGATATGTTTTCAGGTATCTCCTATACTAATAGAGCCACATGCTCACCGGTTTGCCACATGATGTAGGCCTATGGACTGAACAAGAAACCACCAAAAATTTTAACCAGTCATCGTTCTCACAACACTGAGGACCAGTCATTCGAAATGACTTCTCCATGCATTTTATGCATTGGTAAAAGCACTATGATGAAAAGTGTGATATGTTTTCAGGTATCTCCTATACTAATAGAACCACATGCTCACCGGTTTGCCACATGATGTAGGCCTATGGACTGAACAAGAAACCACCAAAAATTTTAACCAGTCATCGTTCTCACAACACTGAGGACCAGTCATTCGAAATGACTTCTCCATGCATTTTATGCATTGGTAAAAGCACTATGATGAAAAGTGTGATATGTTTTCAGGTATCTCCTATACTAATAGAGCCACATGCTCACCGTTTTGCCACATGATGTAGGCCTATGGACTGAACAAGAAACCACCAAAAATTTTAACCAGTCATCGTTCTCACAACACTGAGGACCAGTCATTCGAAATGACTTCTCCATGCATTTTATGCATTGGTAAAAGCACTATGATGAAAAGTGTGATATGTTTTCAGGTATCTCCTATACTAATAGAGCCACATGCTCACCGGTTTGCCACATGATGTAGGCCTATGGACTGAACAAGAAACCACCAAAAATTTTAACCAGTCATCATTCTCACAACACTGAGGACCAGTCATTCGAAATGACTTCTCCATGCATTTTATGCATTGGTAAAAGCACTATGATGAAAAGTGTGATATGATTTCAGGTATCTCCTATACTAATAGAGCCACATGCTCACCGGTTTGCCATATGATGTAGGCCTATGGACTGAACAAGAAACCACCAAAAATGTTAACCAGTCATCGTTCTCACAACACTGAGGACCAGTCATTCGAAATGACTTCTCCATGCATTTTATGCATTGGTAAAAGCACTATGATGAAAAGTGTGATATGTTTTCAGGTATCTCCTATACTAATAGAGCCACATGCTCACCGGTTTGCCACATGATGTAGGCCTATGGACTGAACAAGAAACCACCAAAAATTTTAACCAGTCATCGTTCTCACAACACTGAGGACCAGTCATTCGAAATGACTTCTCCATGCATTTTATGCATTGGTAAAAGCACTATGATGAAAAGTGTGATATGTTTTCAGGTATCTCCTATACTAATAGAGCCACATGCTCACCGTTTTGCCACATGATGTAGGCCTATGGACTGAACAAGAAACCACCAAAAATTTTAACCAGTCATCGTTCTCACAACACTGAGGACCAGTCATTCGAAATGACTTCTCCATGCATTTTATGCATTGGTAAAAGCACTATGATGAAAAGTGTGATATGTTTTCAGGTATCTCCTATACTAATAGAGCCACATGCTCACCGGTTTGCCACATGATGTAGGCCTATGGACTGAACAAGAAACCACCAAAAATTTTAACCAGTCATCATTCTCACAACACTGAGGACCAGTCATTCGAAATGACTTCTCCATGCATTTTATGCATTGGTAAAAGCACTATGATGAAAAGTGTGATATGATTTCAGGTATCTCCTATACTAATAGAGCCACATGCTCACCGGTTTGCCATATGATGTAGGCCTATGGACTGAACAAGAAACCACCAAAAATGTTAACCAGTCATCGTTCTCACAACACTGAGGACCAGTCATTCGAAATGACTTCTCCATGCATTTTATGCATTGGTAAAAGCACTATGATGAAAAGTGTGATATGTTTTCAGGTATCTCCTATACTAATAGAGCCACATGCTCACCGGTTTGCCACATGATGTAGGCCTATGGACTGAACAAGAAACCACCAAAAATTTTAACCAGTCATCGTTCTCACAACACTGAGGACCAGTCATTCGAAATGACTTCTCCATGCATTTTATGCATTGGTAAAAGCACTATGATGAAAAGTGTGATATGTTTTCAGGTATCTCCTATACTAATAGAGCCACATGCTCACCGGTTTGCCACATGATGTAGGCCTATGGACTGAACAAGAAACCACCAAAAATTTTAACCAGTCATCGTTCTCACAACACTGAGGACCAGTCATTCGAAATGACTTCTCCATGCATTTTATGCATTGGTAAAAGCACTATGATGAAAAGTGTGATATGTTTTCAGGTATCTCCTATACTAATAGAGCCACATGCTCACCGGTTTGCCACATGTAAAAGCACTATGATGAAAAGTGTGATATGTTTTCAGGTATCTCCTATACTAATAGAGCCACATGCTCACCGGTTTGCCACATGATGTAGGCCTATGGACTGAACAAGAAACCACCAAAAATTTTAACCAGTCATCGTTCTCACAACACTGAGGACCAGTCATTCGAAATGACTTCTCCATGCATTTTATGCATTGGTAAAAGCACTATGATGAAAAGTGTGATATGTTTTCAGGTATCTCCTATACTAATAGAGCCACATGCTCACCGGTTTGCCACATGATGTAGGCCTATGGACTGAACAAGAAACCACCAAAAATTTTAACCAGTCATCGTTCTCACAACACTGAGGACCAGTCATTCGAAATGACTTCTCCATGCATTTTATGCATTGGTAAAAGCACTATGATGAAAAGTGTGATATGTTTTCAGGTATCTCCTATACTAATAGAGCCACATGCTCACCGGTTTGCCACATGATGTAGGCCTATGGACTGAACAAGAAACCACCAAAAATTTTAACCAGTCATCGTTCTCACAACACTGAGGACCAGTCATTCGAAATGACTTCTCCATGCATTTTATGCATTGGTAAAAGCACTATGATGAAAAGTGTGATATGTTTTCAGGTATCTCCTATACTAATAGAGCCACATGCTCACCGGTTTGCCACATGATGTAGGCCTATGGACTGAACAAGAAACCACCAAAAATTTTAACCAGTCATCGTTCTCACAACACTGAGGACCAGTCATTCGAAATGACTTCTCCATGCATTTTATGCATTGGTAAAAGCACTATGATGAAAAGTGTGATATGTTTTCAGGTATCTCCTATACTAATAGAGCCACATGCTCACCGGTTTGCCACATGATGTAGGCCTATGGACTGAACAAGAAACCACCAAAAATTTTAACCAGTCATCGTTCTCACAACACTGAGGACCAGTCATTCGAAATGACTTCTCCATGCATTTTATGCATTGGTAAAAGCACTATGATGAAAAGTGTGATATGTTTTCAGGTATCTCCTATACTAATAGAGCCACATGCTCACCGGTTTGCCACATGATGTAGGCCTATGGACTGAACAAGAAACCACCAAAAATTTTAACCAGTCATCGTTCTCACAACACTGAGGACCAGTCATTCGAAATGACTTCTCCATGCATTTTATGCATTGGTAAAAGCACTATGATGAAAAGTGTGATATGTTTTCAGGTATCTCCTATACTAATAGGGCCACATGCTCACCGGTTTGCCACATGATGTAGGCCTATGGACTGAACAAGAAACCACCAAAAATTTTAACCAGTCATCGTTCTCACAACACTGAGGACCAGTCATTCGAAATGACTTCTCCATGCATTTTATGCATTGGTAAAAGCACTATGATGAAAAGTGTGATATGTTTTCAGGTATCTCCTATACTAATAGAGCCACATGCTCACCTGTTTGCCACATGATGTAGGCCTGTGGACTGAACAAGAAACCACCAAAAAGTTTAACCAGTCATCGTTCTCACAACACTGAGGACCAGTCATTCGAAATGACTTCTCCATGCATTTTATGCATTGGTAAAAGCACTATGATGAAAAGTGTGATATGTTTTCAGGTATCTCCTATACTAATAGAGCCACATGCTCACCGGTTTGCCACATGATGTAGGCCTATGGACTGAACAAGAAACCACCAAAAATTTTAACCAGTCATCGTTCTCACAACACTGAGGACCAGTCATTCGAAATGACTTCTCCATGCATTTTATGCATTGGTAAAAGCACTATGATGAAAAGTGTGATATGTTTTCAGGTATCTCCTATACTAATAGAGCCACATGCTCACCGGTTTGCCACATGATGTAGGCCTATGGACTGAACAAGAAACCACCAAAAATTTTAACCAGTCATCGTTCTCACAACACTGAGGACCAGTCATTCGAAATGACTTCTCCATGCATTTTATGCATTGGTAAAAGCACTATGATGAAAAGTGTGATATGTTTTCAGGTATCTCCTATACTAATAGAGCCACATGCTCACCGGTTTGCCACATGATGTAGACCTATGGACTGAACAAGAAACCACCAAAAATTTTAACCAGTCATCGTTCTCACAACACTGAGGACCAGTCATTCGAAATGACTTCTCCATGCATTTTATGCATTGGTAAAAGCACTATGATGAAAAGTGTGATATGTTTTCAGGTATCTCCTATACTAATAGAGCCACATGCTCACCGGTTTGCCACATGATGTAGGCCTATGGACTGAACAAGAAACCACCAAAAATTTTAACCAGTCATCGTTCTCACAACACTGAGGACCAGTCATTCGAAATGACTTCTCCATGCATTTTATGCATTGGTAAAAGCACTATGATGAAAAGTGTGATATGTTTTCAGGTATCTCCTATACTAATAGAGCCACATGCTCACCGGTTTGCCACATGATGTAGGCCTATGGACTGAACAAGAAACCACCAAAAATTTTAACCAGTCATCGTTCTCACAACACTGAGGACCAGTCATTCGAAATGACTTCTCCATGCATTTTATGCATTGGTAAAAGCACTATGATGAAAAGTGTGATATGTTTTCAGGTATCTCCTATACTAATAGAGCCACATGCTCACCGGTTTGCCACATGATGTAGGCCTATGGACTGAACAAGAAACCACCAAAAATTTTAACCAGTCATCGTTCTCACAACACTGAGGACCAGTCATTCGAAATGACTTCTCCATGCATTTTATGCATTGGTAAAAGCACTATGATGAAAAGTGTGATATGTTTTCAGGTATCTCCTATACTAATAGAGCCACATGTTCACCGGTTTGCCACATGATGTAGGCCTATGGACTGAACAAGAAACCACCAAAAATTTTAACCAGTCATCGTTCTCACAACACTGAGGACCAGTCATTCAAAATGACTTCTCCATGCATTTTATACATTGGTAAAAGCACTATGATGAAAAGTGTGATATGTTTTCAGGTATCTCCTATACTAATAGAGCCACATGCTCACCGGTTTGCCACATGATGTAGGCCTATGGACTGAACAAGAAACCACCAAAAATTTTAACCAGTCATCGTTCTCACAACACTGAGGACCAGTCATTCGAAATGACTTCTCCATGCATTTTATGCATTGGTAAAAGCACTATGATGAAAAGTGTGATATGTTTTCAGGTATCTCCTATACTAATAGAGCCACATGCTCACCGGTTTGCCACATGATGTAGGCCTATGGACTGAACAAGAAACCACCAAAAATTTTAACCAGTCATCGTTCTCACAACACTGAGGACCAGTCATTCGAAATGACTTCTCCATGCATTTTATGCATTGGTAAAAGCACTATGATGAAAAGTGTGATATGTTTTCAGGTATCTCCTATAGTAATAGAGCCACATGCTCACCGGTTTGCCACATGATGTAGGCCTATGGACTGAACAAGAAACCACCAAAAATTTCAACCAGTCATCGTTCTCACAACACTGAGGACCAGTCATTCGAAATGACTTCTCCATGCATTTTATGCATTGGTAAAAGCACTATGATGAAAAGTGTGATATGTTTTCAGGTATCTCCTATACTAATAGAGCCACATGCTCACCGGTTTGCCACATGATGTAGGCCTATGGACTGAACAAGAAACCACCAAAAATTTTAACCAGTCATCGTTCTCACAACACTGAGGACCAGTCATTCGAAATGACTTCTCCATGCATTTTATGCATTGGTAAAAGCACTATGATGAAAAGTGTGATATGTTTTCAGGTATCTCCTATACTAATAGAGCCACATGCTCACCGGTTTGCCACATGATGTAGGCCTATGGACTGAACAAGAAACCACCAAAAATTTTAACCAGTCATCGTTCTCACAACACTGAGGACCAGTCATTCGAAATGACTTCTCCATGCATTTTATGCATTGGTAAAAGCACTATTATGAAAAGTGTGATATGTTTTCAGGTATCTCCTATACTAATAGAGCCACATGCTCACCGGTTTGCCACATGATGTAGGCCTATGGACTGAACAAGAAACCACCAAAAATTTTAACCAGTCATCGTTCTCACAACACTGAGGACCAGTCATTCGAAATGACTTCTCCATGCATTTTATGCATTGGTAAAAGCACTATGATGAAAAGTGTGATATGTTTTCAGGTATCTCCTATACTAATAGAGCCACATGCTCACCGGTTTGCCACATGATGTAGGCCTATGGACTGAACAAGAAACCACCAAAAATTTTAACCAGTCATCGTTCTCACAACACTGAGGACCAGTCATTCGAAATGACTTCTCCATGCATTTTATGCATTGGTAAAAGCACTATGATGAAAAGTGTGATACGTTTTCAGGTATCTCCTATACTAATAGAGCCACATGCTCACCGGTTTGCCACATGATGTAGGCCTATGGACTGAACAAGAAACCACCAAAAATTTTAACCAGTCATCGTTCTCACAACACTGAGGACCAGTCATTCGAAATGACTTCTCCATGCATTTTATGCATTGGTAAAAGCACTATGATGAAAAGTGTGATATGTTTTCAGGTATCTCCTATACTAATAGAGCCACATGCTCACCGGTTTGCCACATGATGTAGGCCTATGGACTGAACAAGAAACCACCAAAAATTTTAACCAGTCATCGTTCTCACAACACTGAGGACCAGTCATTCGAAATGACTTCTCCATGCATTTTATGCATTGGTAAAAGCACTATGATGAAAAGTGTGATATGTTTTCAGGTATCTCCTATACTAATAGAGCCACATGCTCACCGGTTTGCCACATGATGTAGGCCTATGGACTGAACAAGAAACCACCAAAAATTTTAACCAGTCATCGTTCTCACAACACTGAGGACCAGTCATTCGAAATGACTTCTCCATGCATTTTATGCATTGGTAAAAGCACTATGATGAAAAGTGTGATATGTTTTCAGGTATCTCCTATACTAATAGAGCCACATGCTCACCGGTTTGCCACATGATGTAGGCCTATGGACAGAACAAGAAACCACCAAAAATTTTAACCAGTCATCGTTCTCACAACACTGAGGACCAGTCATTCGAAATGTCTTCTCCATGCATTTTATGCATTGGTAAAAGCACTATGATGAAAAGTGTGATATGTTTTCAGGTATCTCCTATACTAATAGAGCCACATGCTCACCGGTTTGCCACATGATGTAGGCCTATGGACTGAACAAGAAACCACCAAAAATTTTAACCAGTCATCGTTCTCACAACACTGAGGACCAGTCATTCGAAATGACTTCTCCATGCATTTTATGCATTGGTAAAAGCACTATGATGAAAAGTGTGATATGTTTTCAGGTATCTCCTATACTAATAGAGCCACATGCTCACCGGTTTGCCACATGATGTAGGCCTATGGACTGAACAAGAAACCACCAAAAATTTTAACCAGTCATCGTTCTCACAACACTGAGGACCAGTCATTCGAAATGACTTCTCCATGCATTTTATGCATTGGTAAAAGCACTATGATGAAAAGTGTGATATGTTTTCAGGTATCTCCTATACTAATAGAGCCACATGCTCACCGGTTTGCCACATGATGTAGGCCTATGGACTGAACAAGAAACCACCAAAAATTTTAACCAGTCATCGTTCTTACAACACTGAGGACCAGTCATTCGAAATGACTTCTCCATGCATTTTATGCATTGGTAAAAGCACTATGATGAAAAGTGTGATATGTTTTCAGGTATCTCCTATACTAATAGAGCCACATGCTCACCGGTTTGCCACATGATGTAGGCCTATGGACTGAACAAGAAACCACCAAAAATTTTAACCAGTCATCGTTCTCACAACACTGAGGACCAGTCATTCGAAATGACTTCTCCATGCATTTTATGCATTGGTAAAAGCACTATGATGAAAAGTGTGATATGTTTTCAGGTATCTCCTATACTAATAGAGCCACATGCTCACCGGTTTGCCACATGATGTAGGCCTATGGACTGAACAAGAAACCACCAAAAATTTTAACCAGTCATCGTTCTCACAACACTGAGGACCAGTCATTCGAAATGACTTCTCCATGCATTTTATGCATTGGTAAAAGCACTATGATGAAAAGTGTGATATGTTTTCAGGTATCTCCTATACTAATAGAGCCACATGCTCACCGGTTTGCCACATGATGTAGGCCTATGGACTGAACAAGAAACCACCAAAAATTTTAACCAGTCATCGTTCTCACAACACTGAGGACCAGTCATTCGAAATGACTTCTCCATGCATTTTATGCATTGGTAAAAGCACTATGATGAAAAGTGTGATATGTTTTCAGGTATCTCCTATACTAATAGAGCCACATGCTCACCGGTTTGCCACATGATGTAGGCCTATGGACTGAACAAGAAACCACCAAAAATTTTAACCAGTCATCGTTCTCACAACACTGAGGACCAGTCATTCGAAATGACTTCTCCATGCATTTTATGCATTGGTAAAAGCACTATGATGAAAAGTGTGATATGTTTTCAGGTATCTCCTATACTAATAGAGCCACATGCTCACCGGTTTGCCACATGATGTAGGCCTATGGACAGAACAAGAAACCACCAAAAATTTTAACCAGTCATCGTTCTCACAACACTGAGGACCAGTCATTCGAAATGACTTCTCCATGCATTTTATGCATTGGTAAAAGCACTATGATGAAAAGTGTGATATGTTTTCAGGTATCTCCTATACTAATAGAGCCACATGCTCACCGGTTTGCCACATGATGTAGGCCTATGGACAGAACAAGAAACCACCAAAAATTTTAACCAGTCATCGTTCTCACAACACTGAGGACCAGTCATTCGAAATGTCTTCTCCATGCATTTTATGCATTGGTAAAAGCACTATGATGAAAAGTGTGATATGTTTTCAGGTATCTCCTATACTAATAGAGCCACATGCTCACCGGTTTGCCACATGATGTAGGCCTATGGACTGAACAAGAAACCACCAAAAATTTTAACCAGTCATCGTTCTCACAACACTGAGGACCAGTCATTCGAAATGACTTCTCCATGCATTTTATGCATTGGTAAAAGCACTATGATGAAAAGTGTGATATGTTTTCAGGTATCTCCTATACTAATAGAGCCACATGCTCACCGGTTTGCCACATGATGTAGGCCTATGGACAGAACAAGAAACCACCAAAAATTTTAACCAGTCATCGTTCTCACAACACTGAGGACCAGTCATTCGAAATGTCTTCTCCATGCATTTTATGCATTGGTAAAAGCACTATGATGAAAAGTGTGATATGTTTTCAGGTATCTCCTATACTAATAGAGCCACATGCTCACCGGTTTGCCACATGATGTAGGCCTATGGACTGAACAAGAAACCACCAAAAATTTTAACCAGTCATCGTTCTCACAACACTGAGGACCAGTCATTCGAAATGACTTCTCCATGCATTTTATGCATTGGTAAAAGCACTATGATGAAAAGTGTGATATGTTTTCAGGTATCTCCTATACTAATAGAGCCACATGCTCACCGGTTTGCCACATGATGTAGGCCTATGGACTGAACAAGAAACCACCAAAAATTTTAACCAGTCATCGTTCTCACAACACTGAGGACCAGTCATTCGAAATGACTTCTCCATGCATTTTATGCATTGGTAAAAGCACTATGATGAAAAGTGTGATATGTTTTCAGGTATCTCCTATACTAATAGAGCCACATGCTCACCGGTTTGCCACATGATGTAGGCCTATGGACTGAACAAGAAACCACCAAAAATTTTAACCAGTCATCGTTCTTACAACACTGAGGACCAGTCATTCGAAATGACTTCTCCATGCATTTTATGCATTGGTAAAAGCACTATGATGAAAAGTGTGATATGTTTTCAGGTATCTCCTATACTAATAGAGCCACATGCTCACCGGTTTGCCACATGATGTAGGCCTATGGACTGAACAAGAAACCACCAAAAATTTTAACCAGTCATCGTTCTCACAACACTGAGGACCAGTCATTCGAAATGACTTCTCCATGCATTTTATGCATTGGTAAAAGCACTATGATGAAAAGTGTGATATGTTTTCAGGTATCTCCTATACTAATAGAGCCACATGCTCACCGGTTTGCCACATGATGTAGGCCTATGGACTGAACAAGAAACCACCAAAAATTTTAACCAGTCATCGTTCTCACAACACTGAGGACCAGTCATTCGAAATGACTTCTCCATGCATTTTATGTATTGGTAAAAGCACTATGATGAAAAGTGTGATATGTTTTCAGGTATCTCCTATACTAATAGAGCCACATGCTCACCGGTTTGCCACATGATGTAGGCCTATGGACTGAACAAGAAACCACCAAAAATTTTAACCAGTCATCGTTCTCACAACACTGAGGACCAGTCATTCGAAATGACTTCTCCATGCATTTTATGCATTGGTAAAAGCACTATGATGAAAAGTGTGATATGTTTTCAGGTATCTCCTATACTAATAGAGCCACATGCTCACCGGTTTGCCACATGATGTAGGCCTATGGACTGAACAAGAAACCACCAAAAATTTTAACCAGTCATCGTTCTCACAACACTGAGGACCAGTCATTCGAAATGACTTCTCCATGCATTTTATGCATTGGTAAAAGCACTATGATGAAAAGTGTGATATGTTTTCAGGTATCTCCTATACTAATAGAGCCACATGCTCACCGGTTTGCCACATGATGTAGGCCTATGGACAGAACAAGAAACCACCAAAAATTTTAACCAGTCATCGTTCTCACAACACTGAGGACCAGTCATTCGAAATGTCTTCTCCATGCATTTTATGCATTGGTAAAAGCACTATGATGAAAAGTGTGATATGTTTTCAGGTATCTCCTATACTAATAGAGCCACATGCTCACCGGTTTGCCACATGATGTAGGCCTATGGACTGAACAAGAAACCACCAAAAATTTTAACCAGTCATCGTTCTCACAACACTGAGGACCAGTCATTCGAAATGACTTCTCCATGCATTTTATGCATTGGTAAAAGCACTATGATGAAAAGTGTGATATGTTTTCAGGTATCTCCTATACTAATAGAGCCACATGCTCACCGGTTTGCCACATGATGTAGGCCTATGGACTGAACAAGAAACCACCAAAAATTTTAACCAGTCATCGTTCTCACAACACTGAGGACCAGTCATTCGAAATGACTTCTCCATGCATTTTATGCATTGGTAAAAGCACTATGATGAAAAGTGTGATATGTTTTCAGGTATCTCCTATACTAATAGAGCCACATGCTCACCGGTTTGCCACATGATGTAGGCCTATGGACTGAACAAGAAACCAC